>NW_027305528.1:0-300000 GCF_039555335.1 Amphiura filiformis
AGGAGTCCCACTAATAAATGGTACATTGCTAAATACCAGAGTCATGCAATGAATGACATGATACAATAATAGTCTAGAGGCATTACAGTTTGCCACTCAAACACAAAGTCATGTGAGTTCACACCCATGTTCATTCTCAGTCACACACAACTGAAACATGTCATGAACTCATATCTTCATATATGCGTCTAGCCCTCTTCTTTTGTTCCATTATCTATTGTATTTCTTTTGTTCAAAGTCTGGTCAACTGTCGATTATATCAAGTAATGTGGACAGGTCAAGATAATCTGGACAGGTCAAGATAATCTTGGTCAGGTCAAGATAATCTTGGTCAGGTCAAGATAATCTTGGTCAGGCCAATAAATTTTGATCAAGAGGAGTACATGTTCAACTTTAGAAACACTGCCCACATTATTCGACTTTTTGGACATTTCAACAAACTTAAAATGCATCAAAGTTTAATCTATTTTACACGATCAGCATAAATTATTATGCAAGTTTATGCATATTAGATTTAAATGAAGATGGTAAACAATACTTGTGTGTATTGAATGACACCAAGAACACCTTTATTGAATAATGCAAATTAGTTTGTATTATGTCTTAAAGCCTGTATAATTAGGACGAGGATGTCAATCTACCTTTGTCCCCCCTCTCCCAACTAACGCAGATTCCGACAAAGTGGTAACAAAACAAGAGCCATGAGGTCTTACAAATTAAGTTCAACCAAGGATATTTTGCACCTAAAATGCAGTACATTACAGGCCACAAGACTAGATGTGAAAAACTACAACAATCTGCGGCCTAACCCCAACCAAAAAAGGTCGAGGAAGGTACCCAGGAATAGGCGTTGATTTTGTTCAGGACATTTGTTCTATAAGTATATTAAAGATAAATATAAATTCTATGGTGTTAAATGAGTTACCGCCATGTCTAGGTAAAACACACCCACTTTGACCTTTGAACTATTTACATATTCATTATTAATATTACGAATATGTATAATCGAGTGGGACATGACCACAAGTGAATTGAATAGAATCTCCGGTTAAAATCAATGCTGTATTGATTTGATTAAATCACTTTCAATTGACACTAGATAAGACTCGTAGACTCAAACGCAGGACACACGGGAAGAATATTACACTGTCCTGGTGTGTTTTTTATTTTGGAAAACCCTAAACTTGCACAAGATAATCATATCAGCTTTTCCAGTAATGTTTGTCTTTTGGAAAATGAATTAACCATAACAACAAATTCGTTTATTTTGGCTCACCGTATATGTAGATAAACGGTTCAAAACAGACCATTACCATAGATAATCGGTGTCTTGTTGAGGTATGGTTCGCATGTTAGTCGCTCGGAAGGCTCGACCCCTTCGGGGTCTCGCCTTCCGAGCGACTAACATGCTCACCATACCTCAACAAGACACCGATATCTATGGTAATGGTCTGTTCTCACCTTTATCTACTACGAAATGTCACCTATATCATGTATAGGCTATAGTGGACTCAAACATATATCTTCATGGACTTATACATGTACCTGCATACCTCCTTGAACTGTTAATTACAAGCTAATGGACTTACACATGTACTTTCATGAATTCTCAACTATTGACCAACAAGCACATTGTGTTGTTATGCATACTGGTGATCGGAACAATTGATATAATATGTACACCACAACATGTGTCTTCACTTTTGTTTATTTACTCATATACTCCGGACACTTGGCTTTAGTTTTTCATACTTTTACTTACCCGCACTGGGTCAGTGCTTTTTGAGGGAGGAGTGATGTAGTAAAAAATCATTATTTCTCTAAATTAATGTTTGACCCTGGCTGACACTACCCTCTGGTATTGATTCCTGCCCTCTATCAGCTAGGTAACCTAATCCCCTAATTTGATCTTTTGGCCTTGGTCAACCCACATGTTTGATGCTTGCCATGTAGCACCCCTGGCAGTGTTTTTTACTTTAGGCCCTAACTTTCTGCATTTTCTTAAGTAAACTTTTATTTGTTTGTCAACTTTATTTATTATTTATTGCAAATTGTTCATTCCATTATTATACATCACTTCCTTCATAAAAAGGTATCTTGATATATTAATTATTATGTGTAGATTTAGAAACATCTAAAATAACTCTCTCTCTTATGCTGATCTGATATACCATCAATACATTCTGAAACTGGCTCGCAGTAATTATCATGAATTATTGTGTCTTGTGATTTCTTTTGCTGGATTTTGACCAAGGGGATCTTCCATCGGTCCCCCGGACCCATGATCATCGACGAGGCCTCACTATTTATTACACATGTTTGAAGGTGCAAAATTAACAATAAGGCGCCCGATTATACCACCGCGTTCAGCAAGTCATCATCATAACACTTGTAAACAAACCGTGCTCGAATTTGATTGACAGATGACGTCAGACGCGATAAATTCTTTTATCTCTGTCTTTAATTATAATGTCAAAGTAATGTCAGATTTGACATCTTTGTTGTTGACTTATCCGAAAAAAGTGTCTTTGTACATGATTTTAGGTGGTCTGGTTCAAAACTAAATTTTTCAAGATGCCGCCGGCGGCCATCTTGGATTTCTGGGTGAAAATGATGCCGTAATGTCAAACTACTGTCAAAATCGGAATCCTTGGCTCGATATACCCGAAAAGTGTCTTTGTACATGATTATAGGTGCTCTGGTTCAAAACTTAATTTTTCAAACTGGCGGCGGCGGCCATTTTGGATTTTGGCCTCTAGCCAAAAATACCGTGATTTTGCGAGGAACATGGGGCTAACTTTTTCTAAATAGTTCATAGAAGTCAAATCAATCGTCAAACCTTACTAGCCAGAGAATGGTCACGGAATTGAGGTTTTATCATTTATTTTATCATCATGGCGCAGTGCAGTCCATTCAATCAAATGTTGTCATCAACCTATTTGATCGTAGTGCATTTGCTACATGTATGTGTGTGAGACGGACTGTCGCGGTAGATTGTAATCATGCTTTTGTTGAATGCATTTGAGTAATCCGCCATATACGCTGGCGAAATTACGTAATAATCGGATTAACTACCATAGCAATAGGTGAGAACAATTTTTGAATATACCGCGCTGCACTGATACGTTCACGCGGTACCTCTGCATTGAACCATATCATGCTGATCACTTGCACCTGTAAAATTAGTATCTTTGAAAAGGCCAGTGTTTGCAGACATACACAGGTGATGAGTGTAACCTGCTTATAGTGCAGCGCGATATGTTCAAAATTGTTTTCACCTATTGCTTTGGTAATTAATCCGATTATTTACGTTTTATTATTTCATTTCTTTTTTCTTCATTCATAATGTATATCTAATCAATATTTATTGATTTAGAGTAATACCAAAGCCGTGATACTTTATTGACTTGAATAATTTAGGTGGGGTAAAAGAAGTTTGTGTATCAACACCTTCTAGGGCGGTATTTTAAATGTAGCATGCATTGAGATTGAGGCCGGCCGAGTATTCAAATCATATTAATGTTCTTTGTAACTGTGGCCAACAAATGGCGAATTTATACATGACTTTTTAAAAATGCTACAATTGTGAATTAGAGAACTCCATAATGGTATACGTGACGGGTATGTTTAAAAAAATGTGTATAAAATGAGAGTACCGACATATTCGGTATAAATTACATACTAATAAAGTATAAGCTGTTGTCAAATGTCGTTATATGTACATTTAAAAAACCGATAGTTTTACATTAGAAAAATGCAACATCATGATATTGCTTTTGATAAGTTTGTATTTTCATGTACTAATGTATATTGAAAGTTGACATAATTAACTTGTATTTCAAACGCATCGCAATTTTAATTCAAATTATATGAAACTGAAGTGGCACATGAAATCTACACCAAATCATCAAACAATGGATACCAATATTGCCGTTTGTAGCAATATTGATTTTGGTTCCCGTCAGACATGTCATTGAGCGAAAGCAATACCGAATGCATAATATTTAAATGTATCAGATGACCAAAATGCTTTGTCAGAACTTTTTGTGGAGACTGCTAAAAAGCGTTTAGATGTTACAATGTTATCTGTGTTTTCATAACACTTTAAAAGTATTTTAAAATATTGTTACAAAACGTTTGCAAAATGAATGTTATTAAAATACTAAAACATTTCTTTAAAATGTTATGCCAGAAATATTTTCCAGTATTTTGATAAATGTTTGTACCCCCCACGATTTGATGATATTTTGGTATCATATAATCGATAATATATTTCGCATTACCATCTTGAAATTTGATATTCCAAATCGATGTATTTCCGAAGAAATCCTGAAAAGAGTCGATTTATGGTTACCAAACAGTCGATTTGTGGTGGCGAAATTTTACACGCGTCTAGGAAATGCGGGTAACCTGAAATTTCACTTCGATTATATCGGCACATGCACGAACACATTCCGTGAGCTTCTATTGGTTTTTATATTAACAGCTAAAGTGATACCGTGACATCATACTCCTGTATGATTAAATGCAGATATATTCATGCCACGTGCTAGACTATGCCATAGTCGATTTTTTATAAATAAAAATATGTTATTAATCATGACGAACGCATTCAGTTGAACTCGAAATTATACTGATATTTATTACATCAAAATACTAGTATAAAATGGTTATGAAAAAGTTTATATAATTATATTTGTGACAGTAAAAGTTAACTATAATGGCACTTCAATACTGAACAATTCTAATTTTAGAATCTGCCAGTTTATTATCCGAGTGAAAAATCGACTATGGACTTTCACTTTTACCCCGGGACTTCGTTCTCTAAAACACACTGTCAATCATACTTGTTTATCAATCAAATCTAACCCAGGATCTAACCACAAGACTAAGCATGGTGGTACAATACGCGCTGGATGCGTACGTTCATCCACTAACTTTCGCGCCAGCACAAAAGCGCCGCATTCCATAGATAATTGTGTACCATGTATAGTTAATGGTAATGGCACGTGTCGGGAGGATTTAAACAATAACGAGATCTGGACGACCAATCACAAGCCAGATCCATTTAAAGATGCATTACATCATGGCCAATTTTAGTAGGCCAGATTTCCGACAATCTCATCCATAGAGGCTCATAGACAGCCGTGTTAAGCATGTAAACCACAATCCAAAGTCAGTAGTCCACTTGGGAAGCTAACAAACAGAGGGAGTAGGGTGACTGAAAAGATCAGATGTGAAAATATATCAATTGTGCACACATTAATTAACTCAGAGTTTTAAGCTTAAATACAATATCCAGAGTATGCACAATGGGCAAGTGGACTACGGGTAGTCTAGCCACGTGCATGCTTTCCAAGTGAACTATATATTGACATTAAATAACTTTTTCTTCTCAAATGAAGTTTAATACGGTCCGGGAATACGGCACACCTTCGCATATACAAGGCAATACAATGCACGCGTGTCCGATGTATTGGCTTGCTAATTGTGCTAAAAAAGGGAAGATGTTTGACATTATATTTCATATCCTAAAGTAATAAGGTAACAACCCCTTTAAAACGTGGCTATATAGATCGGTATATGGAGCCAGCAATTTTTCTTGTACATACGTTCTTGGTTTTTCCATTTATATAAAAAAAATCCACATTAGACCACAAAGTTTATTTCAGAAAATAAAAGATTAGATTACCATAAATACATAGAGGCACGTACAGCTCATCATGGTCCATTGAGACGATCTTTATGGTATTGGATAAAGCGTTGCACTTTCTTTACAGAGGGTCTGGTGTTTTGAGGACTAAATAGACAGACTCGCTATTGAGGGTAACCTGGTTGCCATAATCAGATTGAAAAAAATCTTATTTAATCTTGTTTTTTTTTTTACCAAAAAAGGTTTAAGGAGGTTTTTCTGTAAACCTAATCAAGAAACTTTCATCTGATAATATTTCGTTAATCTTTCTTGTTTATTTTGTTATATTCAAGGAATCGATTACCCATTGTTCCAGTATTGTCATAATGCCGGCGCATGTAATGAATACTAGTACATTTGATTAATTAATGGTGACAAACTGTTTAGGCTATCCAAAAGAACCAACACTTACTGGTGTCACAATACATTATCATGTATATAGGCACGTAAAGCTCATCATAAAATAGTTATCCATTGAGACAATGTTTATGGTATTGGAACTTTCTTTACAGAGAATCCGGTATTTGAAGTACTAAATAGACACCCTCGTTATTTGATGGTAACCTGATTGGCATTACCAGTTTAAAAATCTTATTAACTAGCAAAAGTACGGATAGCGACCCGTTGAGACGGTCCTTCTTTTTACTAGATACTTCAATGCTTCTTTCAGGTGTTCTTATCCACATTCACGGGCACCTCATTGGCATTAAGTCGAAGAAATGTTTAATTACATAGAACACCTATAATAGATACGACGCTAACAAGCATACTGCAGTTACTGTCCGTTTTCCTATACACAATACACAGTGCTCTCACCATTGACGCGTGACCTATGTATGTATGTTATAGGTATATGGGCATTGCCTAGTTAACATCACTGTGTGAAAAATAACCAGCCAATATTTTAACTATTCTCCAAACTTCTAGCAAATATATTTCTCTAACATGACCTAAAATTACAGCTAGGTTAGATGTTCAGAAGGGGTCGCACTTTCGTAGAATATGAGTGAAGGCAAAGCATAGCTAGCTCATAGCTATATACTAGCCAACTCCCCGTGTTAATTGAATGGAGATTTGACCGAAAATATTGAGCTATATTGGTAACGGACCGCTCCGTTCTGAAGGATGCCACAAAAAACGGTACAAGCTACATTTAAACTATTCTATGAAATTCTAGAAAATATAGTTTTGTAACATGTCCTAAATTTTTAGCTAATTTAGGTGTTTGGAGAGGGTCGCACTTTTGTGTTTTAGGAAGGATATGTAAACGACAGATAACACCAAATATAATTATGAAGAAATTATTTTCAAACCGTGTTAAGTCAACAATCATTATGTTGCTCATTTTCAAGAATGCTGGTTTACAAAAAGCAGGCCATTGTCTCATTTCGTGAACAAAGGTACACATACCATTGTTTCCTTTCGTTTCCTTTATAATCGGTTACCCAACTGAAGCTATAATACCAGCTTTATTGCGATATCGCACATGTAAAACAGACACTTGTGCACAACCAGAGAAGATCCGATTTAATCAGTTGAGCTGTTTCAATGAGTGTTATCTTGGTTTAATAGCTTTTAATGGGGTTTAAGTCCTGCAAAGGTCGAGATGAATTCTACTCTAGACATGACTGCATCATGGTTAATATGAAATTAACTTATAGACCCTACGTTAATACGTTACTCGTCCTAATTTAATAAAATTCTGCCCTCCATAAGGTACCACGGGGCATAAAACATGTAATAGGTATGAATGGTTGTGGAATCGAACTAGAGACAATGTCCCCCTGTGATTAGAACTTAGAACCAACATGTCTGCCATATCAATAACGTTCCGGTTGAGTTTATTCGGTAGGGTCTATTTGACAACGGAAACTGATGACTTGATGTTTGCAAAGATATCCCATGATCATAGGTGTTGGAAACGGTGGACAAGTACACCCACCTCAAATTTCCAATGGGGATGTCCCTCCCCAAAAATCGTAAAAGGAGAATAAACAAAGCAATAATTGCCTTTTGCATCTTCCATTTTAGCTCTCAAAATACCGCGTTTTGTTTTGTTTGTTTGTTTAGTTTTGTTGTTGTTGTTGTTGTTGTTGTTTTTGTTTTGTTTGTATGTTTGTTTTGTTTGGGTTTTTTGGTCTTAAATAGCGTAACATTGCACAAACTTACGCAGTTTACGCGCAGTGTCCATCAAATATTTAAATAAAAATCCCATTTAAAAAGGGATGCGTCTAGTCCAGAGAGAAGATTGGGTGCGTTGTGGGCATGGAAACAGACTTGACGAATCATGAATCAAATACTAGTATCATTATGTACTCTCACGGTGTTTTATTAGTCGACATATAAAAATAAATGTAGTTGGTGGTAATTAAATATAAAAATGATAAGAAAGTTTTGACATCTTGACAATTATAGTGATATTGGAGATATAAGATGCACTAGAGCTGTCTGAACAATTATAAAAAAGACTTAAGTGAAATGTGCAAATTGTATTTGTCTAACTGATTGTATACTGTTTGAATAGTAATATGCTGGTGGAGCAGCGACAGGTGTTTTCTCTAATTTGATAGATACTTTTTGACCCCATATCTTTGACCAAGGATGACCTCTGATTGATGACCTCTGACCTTGGATAACAAATAATTAATTAAATAATTAATTACTTAATTAATTAATTACTTAATTAATTAATTAATTAATTAATTAAATAATTAATTAATTAATTAATTAATTAATTAATTAATTAATAAACAAATAAACAAACAAACAAACAAACAAATTAATTAATTAATTAATTAATTAATTAATTAATTAATTAATTAATTAATTAATTAATTAATTAACTAAGTAATTAAGTTAAGTAATTAACTAAAGAAGCATCATTATTTAATATTTGAGGGGACTTTTAAAACTGAAGCTTAAAAAATTTTCCCACTTGAGGGCAACACAACAATATATTTTTTTTCCTTGTTTCATATGAAGAAAGTTCACTGACATCTACGGCAGGTATGCATGCTGTGCTGGGACTCGTCTCTGTCTCAGTATGTCAATGATCACTGTATGTATATCTTCAGCTGAGTTATAACAGTTAACTTCTAGCTTTGCTCCAAAGCCGACCTATTTTCCACCCAATAGAAGAAAAACTGAAAAACCATGCCATATCCCTCTGACCACACACTAGTAAAGACCGGCAGGTAAAAAGTTGAAATATATAGTCTCATCAAACGGGCAATAGTATTATTTTTACTAGTACATCGAGGCGAAGCCCAGTTATTTTATGCTAAAAATTTAAATCTTTCATTTTACAAGGAAATACCTATCACAGAGTTTAAAATCGACCAGTCCCGTTGTTGCTACGCGCCTCCGATTGGTTCAAATAGCGATATCGTCTAATGTCACACAGGTAAGAACCAATAAGATTGCAGGAACTTTCTCAGATGTCTATCAATTTGCATTCTGTGTCCATTCCCGTTATTTGGGAATTACTCGATACGATTTTCATAAAGTCTCTCATAAATGGCATTCCATCTTGCGCAAAATGACGTTCATCTTCAGTGAGATCATTTGGATTTGGTAGTTGCTTCGGAGCAAAAAGTTTCCACTTTCTATAGCTTCATTATACATCCCAGCCACTTTGTTTACTTGCAGGCAACTTGTTGCAACTACCCAGTCACGGGTTACAGAGTCACTTGAGTCCCACTGTAGTATTGAGTCGCTATAAGGCATGTTGATTTGCTCAAAACAGGTCTTCAATATCTTCGCAGGGTTTCCAAGCAAGTCTTCAGCGTCAATGACGATCGGATTAGGATCACGATTTTTTTTCACAAATTCAAATTGATTGCACATCTCTTCGTAAACAGAACCTTTGCATTGTGGAATCATAGCTTCGGTCCATCTGTTGAGATTCAAATCTTCCATTGGTATTCGAAGAACTTTCTGCTGCATCTTTTTCCACGATGGGAATACTAGCATTGGATTTCGTATTAGAAATATATAGCGAAATCCAATCGGGAGATCGTCATAATGGTCACGGATACTATGAGAGATCTCTTTACAAAAGATAAGCTTCTTCTGTGGGTACTCCTTTTCTAGTTCAGTCTTACACCAACTGTATGATGTTTCGGTTACTTCGTAGCCGTAGTCAATGTTGGTAGCTTCAAGTTCCCCGAGAACATCTACAATATCGTCCGGTTGAATAAAACCCTCAAAAGGATTGTCGAATTTCTTGTCTTTGCCGAACCAACATGCCAAAAGATAGGGCTCTAGAAAGACCAAGGAACCTTTGATGCAACTCATACATTTCATCAATGCGGTTGATACTGACCGTGGTGTTGAGATAAGCATAACACGTACGGGTGTAGAGCTATCAGGTGGGGTTTGGTTTGTTGAAGACATTTTGAAATACCTGAATAAAGAAATAAAAGCCTTTAATGCCCTAATATTCTGTGTTGTTATGTTAGACAGCTACCTTCGATTATATTTATAAATACGTCTTTATAAATACGCACGTGACCCATGGGCACGACATACCAAGATCAGCAAGCATGGGGAACTCTTTATATAAATATCATCAAATTTAAGTATTAATTAAATAGCAAAATTATTACACAAAGGGGATTCCGAATTTGTAATATGTTATCAAAACAGCATTTTGAAATTATTTGCTGACGGGAATAAATACTTATCGACGGAAACGTTTACAATAATATCACAAAGTTGAACAAAATAGACAATTTTGCTGCATAGTCTGGTGTTGTTTACCGTCTTTGCATTCAAGTTTTCAGGAAGACCATCCGCTGTGTCGAAGGCCACTTCCAGATTTGTGTTATGGCAGCGCGGATGTTGTCACGTGCGTATTTATGAATACGTATTTTTAAATATAGTCGAAGCATACTGTTAGACTCACATCAGTACTCAGCTAGAAAGAATATTTTGATCAAATAACATTGATGCAGTTCTGGAAACAGAGTTAGTTCTTATACGTTTAACAAAACATGCGATTCTACTCTCAGCATATTTAACTATACGGCACCCGTGTACCCAGAGAATCAGAGTATAATGGTCCATATACAATAAATGCAAAAAGAGTGTGAACTGTGAATGAATTATAATCTTTTACGAAACAATATAAATGACATACTTAATATAGCCCACGGCAGGTATTATGTAATTATTTTATAGACAATAACTGTGCTGTAACATGTAAGAATAAAAGAATAAATATACTATAAATTATTGTGATTATTGTCAGCTTACCAGTGACAGATTTGGAACCATATACCAGCATACACGTGAAATACACGTACCTTATGTAAAGCACTTGAACAGAGGTCAAAACAAGTCACAAAGATTGCTGTGCTATATAATACTACGTACAGCGCGTGTCTCAAAATTAGTCCCTCTTGATATGGTAGTAGCAAAATTCAAGTAGGCATATAACGTATTGGCTTGCTGTGTGTTACCTTCCGTATAATTGTTTTCGGATTTGGTGCAATGGTTAAAATGGGCTAGTATGACATATTATAACCCATTACAAATTTCTTCATATTTCATACTCTTAGACTAGTGACTGTGAAAGAATAATACTATATTGTCAGCTTACCCGTGATAGATATGGAACCATGTACATGTACCAACATACACGTGAAATACACGTCCACGTCCACGTACCTTATGTAAAGCACTTGACCAGTGGTCACACAAGTCACAAACATTACTGTACTATATAAGGGTTCGCAAAAAAATAACTCCCCCTAAAATTACAAAACATTGTTTTGCATAACTTGACATACATTTCGTGGATTTGAAAAATTTAAAAAAACCTGTGAATAACGGAATTGTTTTTCTACCCTCCCACCGTTCTTTCGTCTGGAAATCTTTCTGTTTTGGCCAAAAATAATCACGTTTTCTAAAAATGATGCTTTCAGAAAAAGTTGCACTTTTCAACCGATCTTCATTTATGTCAAAATTAGCTTCAACAAATCATTATTTTGCACTACGTGATGGTTGCATGGGTGACTAAGAGTTCAGAGACAAAAGGTGAAGGAACAAAACAATTAAATCAATCGTAACATTGATACCGAGAAAGTTTTGTACATTACATGTATGGGGTTGTTGAAAAGCGCAGCTTTTTAAAGCATCATTTTTGAAAAATGTGATTATTTTTGACCAAAACATAAAGATTTTGAGAAGGATAACTTTGGTAGGGTAGCAAAAGATGCCTCTATTCACAGGTTTTAAATTTTTCAAATCAACAAAATTAATGTTAAGTTATGTAAAGAAATGTTTTGTAAATCCTAAATTGATTTTACCATTTTTCAACCCAGTGAAACAACGGCTCAATAAAATCTTCTAGAAAACCCCCATGTACATGTCAATTAGTCATTGTTTTATACTGCAAAGATGATTGCATGGGTGACTGGGTAATCGTATACATAAAAATTTAAGAAAACAAAAACACCAGTAAATAAATCAAAACATTGATATCGAGAATGCTTTTGTACATTAAATGTATAGGATGTGGAAAAGTGCAACTTTTTCTGAAAGCATCATTTTGAAAATGTGATTATTTTTGGCCAAAACAAAATATTTTTAAGGAAAGAACTTTGGGAGGGTAGGAAAATGATTTCTTTATTCACAAGTTTTTAGATTTATCAAATCAACGAAATGTATGTCAAGTTATGCAAAGAAATGTCTTGTAATTTTAGGGGGGGTATTTTTTGTGAACCCTTATAATACTACTATAGCGTGTCCCAATTAAGTCCCTATTGATGTGGTAGTAGCAAAATTCAAGTATAACGTATTGCTGTATGTTACCTTCCGTATAATTGTTTTCGGATTTGATGCAATAGTTAAAAAGGGCTAGTATGACATATTATTACCCATTCCAAGTTATTTCATGTTTCTTTCATACTCGGCGAGACTGTGACAATGTTAAATTATGATTTTAACAGGTAAATAGAGTGCTATATAAAAGTTTGTAGTAAAATGTTTAATGGATACTGTACATAAAATGTATAAAAAAACTCGAAAACGTGCATTTCAGTTCACTTCACTTCAGTTTAGTTCAGTTTTTAGTTCAGTTTTATTTCACCACACATCAAAATAAATAAGTAATACAGAGAAAAAAAGAAGCTTATAATTATTATTAGCAGTCAAGTTAGCTCAATCGATAAGGCGTTCGACTATGGTGCGAGAGGTTGCGGGTTCGAACCCTAGCGGTGCCTTGTACGCTCTCGTGGAAAAATTGAGTTAGCTTGAAATTTCCCTGGGCAAGGAACTTACTGCTAATTTGTCTCGTTGTAAGCTGTTGTAACCCGTACGAAACTCGGGGAGTTGATCCTGGTTGAGAAGGTCATTTTGTGGAAATTCTATGGTGTGCGCTCTTGAAGCAGCAAAGTCCCTGTATTGTTGTTTAATGGTTTGTGGAATGATGTGGGGTCGTAGTGGTCAGCGACAACCTGTAAAGTGTGCTGAGGCTTGCATCAAAATGAACCAACATTACACACAGGATTACTTCAATACTCTACTCTAAACACATGTAAGTATTCCCCATGCAGTTGGAACTGCCACAGCAGTTGGAACTGACACAACAGCAAAATGCACTGACATGCAACAGCTTCCTGTATATCCACAGTCACAGCCCAATAAATGGCACCCAGTACCCAGTAAGTGGATTACTGTGGAACAAGACCTGTTTCTTGAAGAAGCTGCGCGTGTTGGGTGCCAATTTATAGGCTGTGAATGTGTACTCAATCCATCTTTATACCCAATACATTACCACTTGTACGCGCGCTATATTATGTCGAACTGGTATTTTACTATTCCAGAGGGCTCGCTTTGTGGAAAATGATATAGATTCGCTATGTCGAACTTGTGTTTTGTATTACAGAGGGCTCACTATGTGTTTCCATTTACCCAGTTCTAAATGGACCACGGAGCAGAGCTACTTTAGCAGTTTAGCGTGCATTCTGACACATTTGGGCAGTGAGATTAAAATATAGCACGCAAGTTGGTAAACAGAAAGTTGTCAGACCTTGTATAAACACTGTCATAAGCAATGAGTTGTGGTTGACGACATGTATAAGCGGTTCGCAAACTGCGCATCAGGTCCTATGACAATTTTTGGGCTATTTTGGGGAGAAAATGTATATCTTTAACACGAAAAATTTTCAAGTGATCGTCGGCTTTTCGTGCCAGCTACACTTTAAGTACATATCATTAGATTTATACACTTTTTAATAACTTGCCATAAAATGTGTATTAAATTCAAAATTATTTAATATCAGGACATTCCTTTAAGGACATTCTTCGTATTCAAAATGCAATTCGATTGCCTGATGTGCTCTCATGCCCCACAAAAACATACTGTGCAATCGTTGTTATCCGATCTTTTAAAAGGGCTTTTCGTGATCCACAGCATCATTCTCCCCATCCCTTTTTTTTTTTTTCAAAAAGAATGAGATTTTATTTAATAGTACTTACAATTTTAGATTATTTCATCAAACACACATATTCTTACTGTATGGACCTCTGTATATCTTCAATTTTAACCTACGACTTTTTTTCCCAAAAGTCCGAATCGTAATTCAGTTAGAAGAAAGATTGAAATAAATTATGACACGATAAAAAAACCAATGTATTGTGTCTGTAAAACATTTTAAAATAACAGAGCCGTAACTAAAATCTGTGTAGACTACATTTTGCCGACAAATGATTTCTTTTATTTTGGGAGCTTAATTACAAAAACTGCACATGATTTTTAAACGATGATTGTCACTTCACTAGTATAGCGATTACACCAAACGTTACTGACTGTTTACTAGAGTCCTGATTTCTGGCCCTTTTTTGCTACAGACAAAACAATTTAGTACTCTGAATGTAAACAGATGTGACAAAATTTATATTATACTGCGTCTTGACATTTCTGACGGAGAAACATTGTCAGTCACGTCGCAGGTACAGTGTATTTGACATGCTACCTGTTTGTATTGCAGTGTGACATGCCTTTGAAACGTTCCATCAAGTAGACATGTTTACTTCGAAAACTATTATATGCAATTTGAAAAGATACATTGAATAGTATCATATGTTTGCAGCATATCTAAACGATGGAATATCTAAAAGAATTAGTAAAAAGTGACAAGCAGACAGCAAACATTGACCATGTATGTCAAAGGCGTTATTTCTGTGTAATTCAGTATTTCACTATTTTGTAGACTTAAGAAATCCAGTAAGGGCTAGGAGAGCAACGGTTGCACAGTATTTTTTCTGGAACATGAGAGCACATCAGACATATCGAATGTATATTGTATTCTGAATACGAGGAATGTCCCTCTGATATCAAATAATTTTGAATTTGTGATATTCGCGATATAATACAAATGTTATGGCAAATTATTATAATTTAGAGGGTCTTTTCAGAGCTGCGAAATTAAAAAAAAAAAAAAGGGAGGAGGGTGGTATTTCCGGGAAAACATACCCGTATGCTCATGACTTTTGTGTTAAGTATCCCCGGGTGGTTATCACTGTGGCGTCTAGTTGCTCATGAGGTACGTACTTACACATCATTATCAAATTTAGTGAAGTTGCACCGGGATGTCACTTATTCTTAGCTAGATTAATCAGTGACGGCAAAAATAGGAAAACGAAAATAGGTAAAGGAAAAACACAAAGAAAAGTGCCGAAATTCGAAACTCAATAAAGGATACACTCAATGATGCAATCTAAGCTAATGTCATTGCCGTAATTTAAAACCACGCCTTAAACCAATCAATTTTATTATATCCAACCAAATCCCTTGATGTAAGCTAATTGTAAAAAGTAAGTAAGTTAAGATGTTTCAAACGGGTTTTGAATAAAGCAACAGTAACTAACGGGAACAGCTATTTGTCATATAAAACAGGGTACTGTTTAGGGTATTTTAGGTTAGGATTAGTGTTAGGGATAAGGTTATAGGTTAAAGTTAGGGTTAGGGTCAAAGTTAGGTTTAAGGTCAAGGTTATGTTTAGGGTTACGGTTTAGGTAAGGGTGAAGTTTAGGGTTAGGCTTAGGGTATGCTGATACACTGCAAAAATTCCGGTATCAAAAGTAACACCAAGGGTGTTAATTTTAACACCGAGAAAGTGTTCTAGGAGATCCACACCCACGGGTGTAGATTTACAGTGTCGTCGACACTGCATGGTGTTAATTGGACTTTACTGGTGTTAATTTAAGATTTTCAAAGTGTAAACTGCAAATTTGACACTCTTTGGTTTTAATTTAACACTTTCCCAGATTCACTTTCCAATTGTAACACTGCTGGGTGTTAATTTAACTCTGTTGGTGCTCATTTGACACTTTCCCAGTGGATTAATTTTACACCATACTTTGGTGTTAACAATAAATGGTGTAATATTGTAACAGAATGTATTTTCAGATTACAAATAACTTTGATCTGTAAGCAGTCCAGCAAAGTGCAGTGTTACATTTTTAACACACCGGTTCTTTGCAGTGACACCCTGTGGTGTTAACATGGTGAATATAACACCGTGATTAACACCAGAAGCCGTAACACCAGCTTAGTGTTGCAAATTTAACACCAGAATTGTTGCAGTAAGGGCTATAACTATTTTAATGCATTAATCATGAATGTGAAGAAAGAGGATCAAGTTGTCTTATTTATTGCGGCTGGTTTGGTATTCGCTGTCGTAGTGCAAGTTAGAATATGACCGTTGCTAGGTCAACTGGATCACGCTTTCTTTGTCACGAACCACTGATCGAAATGATCGCAACACAAAGCCTATGGCGTATCAAAATTCGGAAGAGGTGTATGAGCCCATGCTTGGGGCAGTAACCAATGGTTACTAACGTGCAATACGACAGCGAATAATATTTGAATCACAAGCGTGCTTCCTCTTTTTCAGGCTGTTGTATTTTGTCGTTTGCATTGTCATCGCAGGTTGGTATCCCGCCTTCCCTACAGAAATAAAAGTATGAAGTAATATTAATCACACAATCCGACACCTTCGCATATTATAGAAATCCAAGGTATGAAGGAATGAATCACAAAATGCAAAATCCTCGCTTTTATTATATTTAATATTATTAAGTAGCGATTGTTTTATAAACGAAAACAATAAAGTAATTACCCCCTATATTACGAGATAAAACTCAATATCTAAATGTATGCATCAAATTAAAAAACTGAAATAGCAATAACAAACCCAAGTTATTACTGCAAATTGTTATACCTACTTTGTCTGGCTAGCTTAAAGTTTGAATGAAAAATGTGCATTTTTAAAGGTTGCACTAAAAAGCTACTCAAGTCAGTGTGCCGTTACATTCTCTACATGACTGCTCAAGGCACTCTAGGCAACAACTTTTTCAATGGGTTTTGGTGCAACTTTTGAACACTGGTCTTTTTCATTGAAAGGGTCACCATGGCAAAAAAATCTTCTGCTATTAAAACAAATGAGGCATCAAAATTTGCTATTTAAGTTTTTAATTTTGATGTATAGATTTTGGGTTATTATTTCATAATAAAGGGGTAATAACTTTTTGGTAGACGTTTATATACACACCACATTGCATGTATATCTTTAAGACACCAACATACAGTTTGTAATTACTACGATAATACTTTAAAATCGAACATTCATCATATTTTGTAAATGATGTGAAATATCTGTAGTAAACTAAATAGATTTAATTTTTCAAAAGAAATAAATACATAATATTGCTGGCAAACTGAAAACAATAAGTAGAAAACTATACGTCACTATGAAAAACACGCAAAACGCAATACCCTAACCTAACATTAACCTTACGCCACTTCGATCGCCGTGTAATCCCTATGGCGTTACTTTTCGTCGGCTTCATTCCATAGTGGCGTATAGGTCCGATACGTCACTATGACATGTAGCGAGGTGTACGCCACTATGACATACAATGTTTTTCATTTTTGCCGATATTTCTTAATTATAAAATATGTATAAAAAGTGGCGTATAGTCGATACGCCACTATGGAAAACACAAAATTTCACTTTGTAACTATACGCCACATTTAATTAATTAATTACTAATTAATTTGCTAATTTTGACAGATGAGACTTAGACAAATGAAAGAGAACATCATTAAATACATATGTGCCCATTTTCAAAATAAATGACCAAAAATAACTATACGCCACTATGGAATACAGCCGACGAATAATAATAATAACAACAATAATAATAATAATAATAATAATAATAATAATAATAATAATAATAATAATAATAATAATAATAATAATAATAATAATAATAAAAATGTGCTCCTTATTCTATACGCAATATAAATCTGGTAAGAACACTCTGGCCGAGTTTGGCAGATTTTAACTGTGAAATGACACTTTAACAAAATAAATAAACATACGACAAATAAATCTCGGCAATAAGTACCTGAGAAACGTTGCAAGCAATATATCGTTAACCTCCCTATGATCCTGGGTTCGTGATAAGCACCTTGAAACTTCACTGACCAAGCATGTTACCACAACAGTAGTTATCGTGGTAAAGGTGGCATACCATGTGAAAGATAGCTACACATGAAAAATAATAAATGGGTAATATTAACAAAAAATAAATTCTTTGTGGACCGATCATCCGTATCTTCTTCTCGTTTAGGGAAACCCACAAACGGAAGCTTCGATTGTTTTTCGTAACAGATGCCAACTATTTTTTTTTTTAAATTGCTGCAATAATATGGTTATGTAAACTCCTCAACGAAAGTTTGGAAAGTTTTTCAAGCATCTGTATCTCAATTATTTGAGACATATTCATATCGTGTTGCATATCACTGGATAGCTACAATACTCCCCTTTACAATGACACCCCATTTGAAACAACAACATTTTTCACGGCTGAGTACACGCCATGTGAATGTAGTGGGGTCTCAAAATGAATTTGCCAAATTGACCATTATTCTGTGCTCAAACAAAGCTAGCCACTAACCTTAATAGCGGGTGAAAAAACCACAGGCAGCCACAATAGTCAGGCACCTTCTCCTCATGCTGCTTACCGACCTGGTTACACGTTACTGTGGGATGGAATTCCATTCTTCCACAAGGATTCGTCGCAGGTCATTCAATGTGGTTGCCTATGGGCTTCTTTGGCACGCACAGCACGATCAAGCTGGTCCCACAAGTGTTCAATCGGGTTGAGGTCTGGCCCCTGGGTCTGGCCTGATGGCAGGCCATTTTGACTCTACTCCCATATTCTGTAGGTAGTCGTTGACTACCGTGGCTATGTGGGGCGAGCGGTGTCATCTTGGAGGATTGCATTAGGTCCCAGATTGTGAAGTTATGGGACTGCAGCTTGCTGCAAAGAATAATGGTCAATTTGGCAAATTCATTTTGAGACCCCACTACATTCACAAGGCGTGTACTCAGCCGTGAAAAATGTTGTTGTTTCAAATGGGGTGTCATTGTAAAGGGGAGTATTGTAGCTATCCAGTGATATGCAACACGATATGAATATGTTACAAATAATTGGAGATACAGATGCTTGAAAAAACTTTCCAAACTTTTGTTGAGGAGTTTAGATAGTAATAATAATAATATTGACTGAAAAAAAACATATATACATGTCAACTTATCAAGTATCACGGTTCTATTTCCACTCAAGGATTTAAGGAATCTATTTTACGAAGATGTGATATTATACCTTATAAAGCGGCAAGGCATTGTCAAGATCATCCGCATTGACTCTAGTTCCGATAATAAGCCACATGCCCAACATCACGCCACTCAATAAACCAACTAAAGCGCCTCTGTATAAGAACAAAATTCCAAAAAAATTGAGCACTAAGCATACATTTATTTAAAATTATTTATCACATACGGCTTACAAACCGACGAAATTAGATGGTATAACCCCACATTTTAATTGGGTTATTATTTGCCAAATTTTATAAAACATTATTAGTAACAAGTGACAGGAAAGTCGTCTGGTCATTTTAAGCCAAACTAAAGAGGTAAAATAAAATAAAAGTTAAATTCACACTTGTTCTGTTGTCCTAAACACACAATGTATTTGGCTGGATCCAATTAGGTGTAAGTTGGGACATGTGTGTAATCATTACAAATATGCCAATAAAAGGTTTGACCAAGCTCATTTTAAAGATCGCACATTACGGCTTTAACCCTTTTTGCTTTTTCTACTTTCCTCAATTTAAACGAAAATTTGAAGTTTATAATATTTAAAACATACTTGGTAATGGTATAGTGTGCATTTGATATACCGCATTCAGTGATCAAAATATAATTTAAATATTATATTTCACCGGACATTCCATACATCAAGTTTATCATGAGACGCAGAATCAGTCGAAATGATCGACACCATGACGGTTCGTCGTTTTCCACAAGCCAAATTGTTTGTAAACAGCGCCATGCGTATCCATACTAACATTTTCCATATCAAGATACTCCCGAGTTTTAGAGGGCGTTTAAAATTTAATGCGCAACAGAATCGGGGCATAACTTACAGTACACATCTATAATTCTTAGCATGATCCAAATTAAAAGTTTCATTATTTGTACATCCGAGAAACATTTTACGGACAAATTCTCAAAATGATATTTATGAAGTTTCGCAATTTTCTTAGCTCGACCACCATCTAAACGTGAAACTGGATCGTTAATATAGCGAGTAATTTTGATCCGGATTCATACAAACAATCAAATAAACAATAAATAAACAAACAACATATAAATATGCATCGTTCTTTCATCAACTATAACTTACCGGGCATTTGCTCTTCTCCAGAACATCCCGGTTATAAAAACCCCTACAAGAGGACCACCGACGGATCCAAATAATCGGTAGATCATCGAAACAAGTGTGCCATAGTTGGTGGCGAGAAATGCTAAGCCAGTAGTTACAGCACCATAAACAAGAGCTGGTAAGTCAATGGAAATTTGTGAATGAAAAGGTTTGTTGAAAACATTAGAGAGTTTGCGAAGTGTGGTTCAAAAGCACAAACAATTGTCTAAAAGATTATAGCGGATTATTTGTTTAAATTGCTCTGACATTAAAGCCTCTAGAATTCGAAATAAATGCAAATATCAACAGTGAGCAGTAAATTATGAACGAAAATACGTCAATTTAAGAAGAATAGTTTCCACCTTTCCTCACTACAAAATTAGCTCTTACGTAGGCTATATCTAGTTAAAAGACAAATTAATGCAAATCTAATTTGGATTGGGTAAAATTTCTGATTGAACTCGGTTGAAATAATTTTCTGTTCCAAACGTCAAGCTTGGTGTGTGTGCTCATGACGTACACAATTCAGTTTGCGAAAATTCAGTTTGAAAACACGTGCATATATTTTATATGGAACATGTCATAGGTTGGGTCTGAGAAGAAATCGGTTAGGGAGGAGGAGAGGGAGGCATTGGAAGTTGACAGGGAGGTACAGGGACGGTAGCCAAGGAGGAAGGACGGCTCCACCATATGATTTTTGTTCCTTTTACTTCCAATTCTTGACTCGGTTGGATGCTGGCCGCCGTGATATTTTACGTTTTAGGCCTTTTTACCCATTTGTTTCCAAGTTTCCCCTTGAAAGTCGCGTCCTCATATGCTCTCCAATAAGGAAAACACTTACAACGCCACTGGGGAGGGGGAACTAGAGTACCCTGGAGTGAGAGTGGGGCATTATAGGAGGGAGAAGTATGAGAGAGCGAGAATAGATGACGGGGAGAGGAAGGTGGGAGGATATGGACTCGGGATGAGAGGGAAGGGGAAACAGGTGGGGGTTGGAATCAAGAGATAGAGAAGGAGGGAAAGAAAGAAGGAATTGGTGTTTCATTACACTTTGTGCTGTAAAAGGGAAATATGAAATAGACAAAGCTAACGTTAACTTAAATAATTGAGCCTTAATTAAATAATATAAACCTACTATCATAAGAATATTTAATTGAAACATTATATCAAGTTTAAAAATGATACGATAAGGAGATTAGCGCTGGCTCCGGACATAATCACTGATCAGGAGGTCGTCGCCTTGTGAGTCCATTCATGTTTATTCAAACGAAGCGCGTAAGGTAGAGTCTTTTGTTTTGAAGTGTGACCAATAACCCACTTAACCAAACAAAAAGGTCTAGCCGCTTACATATGGCCTTCTTTTGATCGCCAATTGCTACACATGTCCCACGTCAAGCCGCTATTGGTGCAATGACCAATCAGACGTTCGCGTTGAAGTAAAAATTCATTTCACAAACTCTCTAATAATTGTTATGAATACGGAACTGGTATAATAGTTATGTGATTTTCTTACTTAAAATTTTGATTATAATTAAATCTGTGGATTCGTTATCTCCTTGCTGGTGACAAGTGGATATCCATCGGTACGATTTGATCCATGTTCTAAACGGGCGGATGATATCGATGAGGGTAACTGCTACAAGTGCATTAAGGCCTGATGACACTGTACTGAAATATAAAGAAAAATATAAAGGGGATTTCATGAAATTTATCACAACTTAGACCATGCACATACCTTTTTAGCAATGTACCGAATTTAGACACACTGGCCTTAGGGATGAAATCAAAACTCGGCAGGCGGTGACCGCCGGTTCCGTCCGGTTCCGTCCAGGTGCTATTGTTCTAAACAATGGAAACCGCCGATCGACTTTTAATTTCATGCCTTAAGTATTGCATCATCGTTGAAAAGAAACGAGTCTGGCATACTGTAAGTGGAACAGTCATCTAAAATCCTGTCGATTTCACATTACGTACTGCGTGTACAAGATGACAATGTCCTTTGCATGAAACAAAGTAAGATCCGGTTACGGAAGATGATTACACTGAAATTAGCAGTCAAAAGATGACCGACGTCTGGCAAGGGTGTGAAGAATCGGGAATTTCAATTGCAATAAAAAGGTCATGTTGTTACTCCATAAAGGACATAATGGCATGGTATTTAAACACATAATGAACACACAAGACAATGTTTTTGCGTGCCTAATAAGGTAGCTACATTTTGAGAAACACACCAAAAATAATGGCTGATGTAGTGTAGACCATTCTATATAGTATGCATGAATACTTACACTGTAGGTCTAATTAGAAGCTGCATGTATAAACCGGACAAATGCAGTAACAGTCATGCTATATTTACCACCGAATATCTAGCCATTTCGTTTGTCATAGTGGTTGTGTGGCCAAGCAAAATCAGTCTGAAGTCGGGCATATATAATTTTCAGTTTTCAATTTGTTTGCATCAATTACTTGTATTAAGCTACATTTTGCAGAAAACCCACTGAAATTGAACATTTATAAATTCCAAAGATATGAGCAGTTGAAGTGTTTCCAAAACAAGAGACAGCAAAAGAAAATTATTTGGCTGTATCTGAAAATCAATATTTGCGACTTCCAACTAATTTTGCTTGATCACATTGCATAATGTTAATCAAATTAGTGATCAGCTTACGTAATATGGCGTTAGTGACAATCAGAGAAACGATGCATATAAGACAGACGTGTTTTTATGAGCTGTTTGATAATGCATTTGAACGAAGCATATCTTTTAAAAGAGCTTCCCCAAAAATCCCCTTTTCAGCTTATTACCTTAAGGTGCCTGCAAAAATACAAGCTATGAATAACCCTTGGAATCCAGGAATGTTGCCAAATTGTCCACTTATATAGTAAATTAAAATCTGCAGAGCAAAAAAAGGGTTTCACGAGGTTATATCTTTGTTATTTTGATTCATTTTAGCAAAGGTCAACAACTTCCTTAAAAGTCTCCGGCCATCACGACAATATTTTAGAAAAGTACTTTTCACACACGAATCACGTGGTTTTATTTAAAACAAACTCACATTGACCATAAAAACTAATAAAACAGCCGTCTATTCAAAATTCTCGCACCGACATTATCTGGTGCAATGACGTCATGGTTATTTGTGCTCAACTGTCACCAGCCTTACTCGGACGTTATTGCACCAGACAATTTCGGCGCCCGGGAATTTTAAATATCGCGTGTTGTATTTTTAGGCTGTTTTTATTCGTTTTATGGTCAATATGAGTTTGTTTAATATAACACTATGTGATTGACGTGTTTGATAATAATTTTTCTGATTGCCGGAGATTTCCTTTAAGCTTTAGTTAAGGCCGATTGAAATCTAGCTTGACTTGGCCTCTGATCATCAGGCTGAGTTATCAACAGTATGAGACTTCGCAATAGCTCTGAATCAAGAATCATCCAACACTAAATTTGGGGTGAGAAATACAGTAGTTCTGCAATCTTAAGGGGGTACTACACCCATGTGGTAAATTTGTGATTATTTTTGCATTTTTCTCAAAAAATAATTACACACTGGTAACAAAAGTTATGTATATTATTGGGGCAAGGAATCCAATTACTATACTGAAATTTCAGTGACTCAAGACAAGCGGTTCGGTATATATGATAGGAAACGAGGTACATCCTAGCGGTACCTTATTTCTGATCATAAATAACAAACTGCTTGTCTTGGGTCACTGAAATTCCAGTGTAGTACTTGGATTCCTTGCCCCAATAATATACATAACTTTTGTTACCACGGTGTTATTCGTTTTTGAGAAAAATGCAAAAATAGACACAAATTTATCGAGGGGTGTAGTACCCCTTAACATGATGTTGATATTAACGTTGTAATGAAAGCTGGTGGCACTCACATATTGGCACACGTCGTGTGCATCTCAACATAGTCAGAGGCCCCTTTTTCTATTAATTAGTATAATTTTTGATGATCTATCGCATTTCTCCGCTCGTTCGAAAATGGGCTATTCGATCTGAAATTCATATAACACCTATATAGAAGGCATGACCTTAATCTCCCACACAAGGAGTGTAGATTTGTGTGATATCTTCCATAAGATTAAGGTCATATCTTCCATACCATAGGGGGTGTATGGTTTTCAACTTGAATGGCCCAATCAGCTTTTTCGACACACAATCCATCCACAACAAAGACCGTGTTACTTATGAATTGGGAATGGGTTATGACAGTAGAGTTAGGATTTGGTTTAGGGATAGGGTTTACTATGTCAAACAAGTGCCGTGTCGAACTAACAGAGGGCGCCCATTTTACTATTTTAACAAGCATACTGCGAAATGGAGCCGAGTTCAATGGTTGTACCTGGTCTGGCTTAGTGTACTTTGGAACTACAGGTGAACTGGAATCAGCAGTGAAGGCAATGGCGTCAGTGGTCAATAGAGTGTCTTTATGTGTGATTGCTTCAGCTGAATTGGAAGGAAAAAGAAATTGGAATCATATTTGCGAACGATACGTGATATTATATTCGCCGTACAACTAGTGATGTAGCAGGATTAATTACCCTACCGATAGGTATATGTATGAATGTATTGCCTTGCAATATAAGTAGGCTGTCCCCATCACCTGTCATGTTTGTGAATGTGTGTAATATAACCATAGATTGAATACAATACCGCTCTTTAATGGCCTTCGACTGAGCCCATTTGGTTCGCATTAAATGTTGAAGACAGTCTCACATGTGACATCAGGTATGTTAGAGAAACTGTTTGACACGTTATATTGTAAGACACTTGCAACTTAATGAGTATATGAGATCAATACATTATATTCTAGCTAATACTCAAAACATGGGATCGTTGCACATTACAAGGATAATCAATGATAGTTAAAAATTGTCTGTGTTCTCAAATTTGCGGAACTAAAATAAATTGTTTGAAGTTTCGATTATTTTTTCAATGTAGATGTAGTAAGTATATCAATGTTTAGCAAAGTTGCACTTACTAGTCTGAGTAGGCTCTAGTGATTGTTCCTTTGAAGCTGAAAGAAATGTCACATCAAATCAAGTCACTTTTAAGTCAGGGAAGCTGAGACAAACTTGTTTTTGGCTGAAAACTGAAGAGTATTCAATCTTACTACCGTTAACAACTTTTCAACGTTTATTAATGGAGATATATTTAGTTATGTAATTTAAAAATATGATATGTTTGGTCAAAATACTATAGTTGATAGCTGAATCAACATCTTGTCCTCCGTATAAAATCACAACTGTATAAATCCTTACCAAAATAATAGGCGTACATCATTAATCCTTGAAAACATTGAAGGAATTTGATTAAAGACACAAAGGGTAGGTTCAACCACACAGAGCTGAAAATAGCATAATAATGAAGGTAATGTATCTTTTAAAGCAATAATATACTTGTTGTGAAAATAATTGGGCTAACTGGAAATTCCCTGGACAGCGAACTAGTTACCTAATTGTACCGGTTTATACCGGTACGTATAAGTCCCGGATAGTTCTGATCGTGGTTGCGATGGCTATAATTATAACTGCGCCTATATCGAGCTGCGTCCCTGAATGTTGTATAATGGTATAAGGTGTGTTCTAAGCTACTGTCAGTGATCAGTGAAAATATGTAAATTTTGTAGATGCCTGTTTGATTGATTGATTGATTAATTTTATTTGGTTCCATATAAAATAGCATTATAAAAATACAAAATGCATATATAATATAACTACTGTAGTTCAAAATACAGTACGAGACTTGACAAAGTAAGAAATTAAAAGATATACAATGTGAAGATAAAAATACACTTGGAACCGGGATAACCCATAAAGCCAGTGTTTCAGGATTATTTTCAATGGAGCCCCCCCCCCCCACCCCCGGGTAAAATTTCCAAACAGCTCGCCAAAATTCATTGGCTGACATCGTGCAAATATCATGACTATAAATCCCCAAATTTGTTGTTGTCGTTCTTATTGTTGTTATTGTTGTTGTTGTCTTAGTTGATAAAACATTAAAACATATATTATGAAGGGTTGCATAGAATACAGTGATGAAGTTTGTACCACTTGGTAGCATCGCTGGTAATATTTAATACAGGTTATGGAACTGTGAACTACACCTAGTGTAAATTTAATGACTGAAACAAGTCATTGTTTATTTAATATAACCAAATATGGTAGGTTAATTAATGATGACGACGTTATGTCAAACTTGTGTTCAATTTTATTCAATAACGTGAAAGAAAATTTACTTTGCGTATTAAAAGAAACTTTGATAACTATTCACCGAGGCACCACACGTAGAATAACAGGTAAAATATTTTAAAATAACAGGTCAATACAAAAAGGTGAATCAACTTACATTTTTGCTTGCGTCAGCGTCTTTGCAGATAGCATTCTCTGTACTGAAGTCTGACTTACAGCCCACAGTGGCATGAATGTTAACCAGCCACCAAATACAAGAGACGGGAAAGTAGTTCTCTCGTAACATCAAAGGGGAAGCTGTAAGGTAAAATGTTACACGATTGATTGCCCGTTTGAAAATTCAAGAAAAGGAAGTGATCATTTATGACATAAAAAAACGCGCATATAGATTTTTACAGATTTATTCCAAATTTTTATACAATTTTACATCAACAGTCTTGTTTCATATGACTGCCACACGTTAACCAAAGAATGTATTGTGTTACTGCCATGTGGCGGCAAAATATTAATACCGACGGGCCACGATGTAGGCTCCACTGTTCCTTTGGCTAAGCCACTATCCACACCCCACCCAAACCATGATGAGGATTTAATCCGATGACGTCCCTCTCAATAAAAAATGGGAAATTGTTTCATGTTACAACATTCAATGTATAATGCATAATATGCATTTCAAAGAACATTAATTTTTATCATCTGTTTTATGTATTATGTCGCACTTATCACCAACATACATATTCATATATTCAATATGGCAACATTTTTCGCGCTTCAAAAGTTAAAGAATGTTTTCCAACAGACATTAAAGAAATAAGTGATACATACTAAAATATATCTAGACGTCCATCTTGTTTGTTAATCTCCCACACTGGCAGGATCCCTCCTACCTGGATGCACCCCACGATAATGACTAACAGGGTGGTACCGAGCATGACACAAAACATAAACACATCTGTCCAGATCACACCTTTCATGCCACCCTGTATAAGAGTTAACAAACATTGTTTTGCAGGAACAATCATTGTTTTCACATGCACACAGAAAAAATAGTGATAAATAACGATAAAATTGTCTTCTGATTTGTTGCATTTCTTTTGCATTATGAATCTATTATTTGACGCCATCATGTACAGCCTGTCTCCAAAAAAATATGCTAGTGAAAATACCGTGTACAGCCCTCTTCCATATCTATAAAGTAAAAGTGCTATGTGGCACAATTATGATTTTACCATTTCGTTGTTAACTAAAGATCTAAAGATTAAAACAAGCAAATTGAACAGAACAAACGGCATTTGAGAGCTAAGACTACACCGTTGACGTTTATGGCAAGCCAAGGGGTCCAAAAGCGTGGAACAGCTACGCGTAGCTTCTTTCTCGTTACGAGCAGCTGTTTGACCAATCAAAATAGTCAAATTTAATCACGTGGTTGGGTCGTTAGCTGCGCGTAGTATAGTTATAGGTATCCTCTTTCACAATTATTATCTTGTAATTAATTTACGGAATTAACATAGATAACGAACGGGTAAAGGAGGCCAAATCACAGCACGTGTCAAGAGAACATGTTGCTAATGCCTGGCTAAAATGACACAAAGCATATTTATTTAGTGTTTCCAAAGTTACACCGTGTTAATAGCAAGTAACTTTATACTCGGGCTGTATTAGCGGTGCAGGGGATATGAAGGTCACACAACAACTACTACTGATGTAAAGCGCTGTGTAAAGATATTGCAGGGAAAGCGATATCACATGCCACTGTGTAAATATGGAGAGAGTAAAATGGGTCATCATTTTTTTTCGAACGGGGGGGTTCCTAAATTTACAAAAAGTCGGCGTCAATAAAATTGCGGCCCTCACTATTTCGGCATCAAAATGTTATGACCCCCGACTCCCACCACCGATACACCTTACCCCCTAGACAGGCTACAATTGTATTGAAATCAGTCTTTTTGAATACAATAAACACACTATCTGTAGTCATCTTGTGACTCCCTACATTTTGTCATTATCAATTTATGACCCCCACCCCCTTATTTTTCTTTCCAAAAAAGTATGACCCCCTATATTTGGGATCCCTTCCGAAGAAAATGATAGCCCCTAAATATAGAACAATCATCATTCTGTTCAGATATTACTTTAATAGCACCTATACCATTTTTTCCTGATATACTACAGATATTTTCATTTACAAAAATTAACAACGTAATATTTGTGAGAGAGGATGTTTACATCAGCTCCACGTGTTTAAAACCGCGAATCTGATTGGTTAATAAGCTGCACGTAACGAGAAAGAAGCTTCGCGTAGCAGTTCCACGCTTTTGGACCCCTTGGCTTGCCATAGACGTTGACGTAAGCACCATGTCACGATGGTATTTTCTAATTGCCAGAGAGGGCGCTTTTTACTTGCACACTTTCTTTTTGAGACAGGCTGTATACGAAATATAGTTTGCCAACAGGGTGAGTATAGAACTGTGCGCAGAAGAATTAAGGTACCAGTTGTGTTTTCCCCTGTATGTCCTAAACAAAAGACGAATACGTAAAAATTTAAACAAGTTGCCAATACGTATACCTGAACTCTTAAGCTCTGATTTAAGACTTCATTTGTTGACATTAGTTGAGAATAAAACAAAACGGTGATTTCTTTATGGTTACACCTTTATGTTCTAATGAGATCTTTAATTCGGGCTACAAGATGCAGCTATTGGCGGCTGATTTTAATTATGACATATCTGTTTATCTGTCAGAAACAAACTTACCAAAGTTGTATAAAGAGTAACAACTGATGCAGTTATTAAAATTGTTTTCCAAAGGGCAAAGCCAGTCACTGGATAAAAGCAGACATACAGGGTTACATAAATTTTGCATCATTTTGTATCATATATTGTATGCAAATCTGAAAATTGTTCACTGGCAACTTTTGAAAGTACCCTAACCCAGTACCTCTAAATTTAATCAAAACAGTTGTTGTGAAACGATAAATTTTAATTATTGGTAAATGTAACGGTCTGTAACTAAACTTGTATCAAGCCGTAATCGAGAGGTTGTGTGCTATAAGCTACACGAACATCAATCGTGATCATAAAATGGAAACCTAATCTGTAGCTTGTCCTTCTTTTAAAGTAAAATAAAACATCGCTTGATTCAACAAGCAGGCATAAATGCTTATTGTTTTATAACACATTTTTAATGTTAGTGTAAAAATGCAGTGAATGCTTGTCTATTTCTATTGCAAAGAATGAAGCGGGATTTCGTGCTTGTTGGTAATCTATCTATTGCTGGAATCTCATAGGGCCGGATCCTCAAAGCATGGCTAGTGGTCATGCTTCCTACGCAATCAGGCATAAGACCAGTTCGTCCTATATACCTGTGCTTACAATTTCACATCATACATCACCTTGAAAGATAAATCAAACGGGTCCACTTTGAAAGGCTAGCCTGCTGGCTTAGGTAGCCTGTACACTAGCCACGTTTTGAGAAATCGGACCATAGAATGCATCGGATGGTTCATGATCTATAACTTCACCTATTATCCTGCGTTTTAAGCGGATTCCTAAAATTGACGACAAACTCCATCGGGCACTAAACTCTTATTGCTTTTGTTGTTTTAATTCGCTTTACTAAACGCTCAGAGCAGCAAAATTAGACTGCTCATTCCAGAAGTGGGTAAGTGCAATAGCTGCCCTGTGAACATTTAGCAATTTACACACAGTATATTGTACACATATCAGCTATTGCACTTACCCACATCTGGAATGAGCAGTTGAATTGTTTGAAAAAAAAATCGGCCCACAATCCTCTCACTCACCAATTTCGATTGCCAGAGCTGGTGAATACGTCACAATTGCCATATACATCGTTGTTTGCAATATAAAGACCGCTGCACCTAATATGCGCAAAACAACATCGAACCGCATTTGAAGATACTGAATTGAATAAAGAATAAAGTGAAAATGAAGTAAAGAATCAAATCACAGGTTTGATGACATTCAGTTACTTACGTTTTTGGTTTTTAACGAAATTTGTGGAATTTTAATTATGGGCTATTTTCTGCATTGTATGTTTAAATTCTGACTTTCAATTAGTTCAATACACATCATTTTAATAACTGTCACTCACCTCATACGCACTAGTGATTTGCAAGTCATAAAACACGGGGACAAATATTATTGCTATTGATGAATATAACAGAATGTAACCAAATATGGCATTGAAATACAATCCCCCGTGAACAAATGTCTCAGCAGGAGTACCAAGAAGTGATATTGGTGATACGAATGATGCTAATAAAGTCATAGCAACTGGAATACTAAAGACGCTGCGATCCGCCAAGAGGAATCTGTATTGGTAAAGATGATGTGTGAGTATATCAATAAACATTTGTATTGGTCAGTCTGACGCACATCATTTCTTTTACAGAAAAAAGAGGATTATTGAAATGTTTGTGACCCGATCGAAATTTAGCCTCCTTCCCTAACCCACTTCACCTTATAAAAACATGTCCCGGAAACTGGTATATAACACGATGAACTAGTCAATGAAGGCCAAAGTAGGCCTATGCGTTTTTGAAAATTGAGTTATTATAATTATTACCTATACAAACATTAGGTTTGAACAAACATCGTATATTGAAAGCACCAATGATCTGGCATACTTGCTTCTTAAGTTTTGTGATGTGTAGGCATGATTTTGATTTATATATTTTATTGGGTTTTTTTTACTCTATATACCGGTACTGCCTTAATCTCAATTTCAAATTTGCAGTCTTTGGTCACCATGGACCAGACCGTGTCACATATTAGAATCTGTGATATAAAATGAAGAGGCTTACTCATATTTTTCTCATTACCCGAGTGACATACAGGGTGCCCCTCCCCCAAATACAAAGTACCGTTGAGACCTATAATTGACCTTGATCTATTTTGCTGTGTTTCCTAGGTAACGAATTATCCAAGATGGTGGAATCCTATCCGTATTTGAATTGTTTCATCAAAACGAACGTTTTGACACCTTTTTGGCAAAATTGGAGCACTTTGAGCCAAAAACGTGACATTTGACCTTTTCGGTTATAACTCAAGAACGGTACGTCCTAGATAGGTCAAACTATACATTATATACATTTTCTGAGTATAGACCTATTACTTTTCTAACACTTATATTTTAAAACTTATACAACAATAACATAAAATGTTGATAACTAATTAAACTACAACTTTGAACTTCTTGATCCGCCAATTTTAAGTATACCTAGTGTATGGAAAAGGGAATTAAAAAACATGATATATTCAACATCAATTTGGTCTTTTCAAGGGGAAAAATTTGATGACAAGTACGTGTATAGTATTTTAGGGACTATGTTACGGGGCATATAATTGTACAATGTACCCTATTAGATCGGATTATTTTGTTATTTATTAATTAATTCAATTATTTACGATCTTCATCAATGGCGTTGTCTTTTTTAAAGACAGTTCTTGTTTTAGTTTGGTACTATTTTCCTACGAGCTGTACAAAATAAAATACAGAATACAATGTTTCCTATACATGACAATGGGTGCACATTTTCTGTGGTTTTAAAGTATTAATTATTTGAGTTTTTGATGGTAATATATCGGAGCTTGTTGAAAATTCAAATATAATTAATTATCCATTTGTACAAAATTGAAGAGTATTTTAGCCAAGGTCATTGGATCATTATAGCAATATAATAACCAGATTTCGTGTTATTGTTTCCTATAACCACTGACCGTGAAATAAGGACAAATGAATACGGCCAAAAGTTTAAAGTGTTCTAGAGGTTAATTTTTATAACTTAATAAACAGCAAGATGGAAAAGCTAACCATTGGTGCTTGAAAGATTGTTCAGCAGATATTAAGGGTCTGTGCAATAGTTGTGAGCCTCCTGGTGGGCAAAATTTCCTAATGCTCTCCAACCCTCTTGGAATGCCAAAAATTCCCCTCCCTTTATAGTCTAGATTTTTTTTTTTGCGAGCGCAAGGAGCAGGAAAATATACATATTTAAATAGTTAAGAACACATCTGGATTTATTCATAAAGTATTACACAAGCTCAATATTAAATGGCAAAACATACATGTACTCCATGATAATCAAAGTGTCCAATTTGCTAAGGTCCAGTGTAAAAGAACATTAAGGGTACCTGCCCAAATCCTAGTATAAACATTAGTAATTGCTGGTATTCAGTTACCACGATTGTTACACACCCCTTACCAGTTGGTCTGGCCAACGATGTTACGTTTTCGTGCTGTTTACTTAAGCCTTTTAGAGCGTTCTATTTATAAGGAGCCACATGAATGCGTGCCAAAAACGCATACTCCCATCTTGCAAAAAAATCTTGCCTCGCCCACCCCCACCCTTTCGGCTTGCCAAATATTAATTTTAACCCAAACCTAATAGAACTGAAAAAAAATCTTTCCAAACTTTTGTTCCTATTTATGCATCTTATAGCTCGATGATTATACTATGTAAGTCATATTTGTCATTCCTTAGAATATTTAGCAATATGAAATTCAGATCAGCTTGCTACTAATGTATGTGTCCTATCCATTGAAAATTTCTGTTGAACTCTGGTTTGCATAAATGCACATATCAAATGCAACCCCGGCTCCTGGGTACCCGGGGATGGCCGGGTCGTGGGCCGGAGATTTTGGGTTTAAAAGTTCAAGTCCAGGATAAACACCTCCAATCCCGGATCCCCCGGGCGTCTTATTTTTTAGTCAAAAAAACCACACCAAGTTTTGCGCCAAAATAGGGTAATAAGTACCAACTTATCACCAATATTCCACATGTTTGGTCGCATTTACACTGAGAGAATTGATAATGTCCTCCCAATATACTATCGTAAATAATATATAGCATTTTATGTTTAATTTGCCGATGAACATGCTTTCTGAACATCACCAATGGACGTTATCACTTTGCCAACCATATGCATAAAACGGTTCATAAAACAAACCATTAATTTGCTGGTATGTATTAGCCGAACTGACTAGGCTCGATATACTGGGACAACATTGACCAAAAGGTGCAACTTCCTTTGACCCGGTTTTAGACTACAATTACTGTCCTCATTTTGGCCCATTATTAGCATTTATATAGGTCAAGGAAGATGCCAATAGTGTGATCGTGGTGATGATTAAGAGCAAGAGAGTAGAAAATATTGCTGTAGATAGAAAAGCAAGGTCAGTGGATATGAAAGTGAGAGCGAAGATTATCGGTCACTGAATATTAGCTTTAACTTATATGAAAGGAATATAATTATATTTTATATTTAGGAACAATAACATAAAATGACCAGCTAGATATTACCCTGACGTTCATTATACACATGACCTTAGCCTGTTCAATTTTGCATTAATAGGGACAAAAGTTTGAAAGATTTTGTCAGCTCTATTAATCTATTAATCTATTAATATCTTCTGAATCATCAAGTTCAAAAACCGTCGGTGTCACCGATGGTTTGCTTTTTCATCTTTTGTTAAGTTTTAAAAGTTGACCGCCAGAACACTTTTGTCCGTAATCACCTCCCTGCCCTAACCTGTCCTTACGTTCGTTACCTTAATAACCTGTTCAATTTTGTACAAATGAATATACGCACGGAATTTTTTAGATTTTGGTAGAAATTTTCAACATGCTCCAATATGTTATATATGACGCCAACAATTAAAAAAAAAAAAAGATTTAAGGTCACGGCAAATTAACAAAATCGTCATATATGCTGATATTAGTAATAATAATAGTTATCTTATACGTGCCAGCAAATTGAAATTACCCATACGTGTATTCTTAAATCTAGGGTACAAAATAAAAAGTTACTTGATTAAAATGTGATTTTTGGTTGTTAAGATAATTATGTCGGTTAAAGCGATACAGACTTGGTACATCGGAAACGGTTAAAAACTGAAGTTTAGTAAGCATCATATTGTAGCTTTGGATAATGTCCATAAAACTGTTTTCAAGATGTGGTTGTCAAACTGCTTACTCAAGATAAATATTTTGGTCGAGGTTTGAGCTCCCTGACATACTTTGGGAGTTTAAAACAAAATGAAACATGTTTTATATGAGAAGAAAATATCAAAGGCTTCAGCAGACACACATCTGCAAGCATTGGATATTGAATGAATTATTTTAACAAAAATAAAGCAATTTAATCATTTTCAAAAATAAATCCTTCATGATTTCCACATAGATGTTGGAGACCTTTTTAATCAAAATTAGCCTTTCTTTTCAGACCGTTTTCGACGTTCCAAATCTGTATTCACTTGAAAATGTTAAACCAACCCATCTTAACAACCATAAATCACATTTTTATCAAATAACCTTTATTTTGTAGCCAAGATTTAAAAGTATAACCATGGGTAATTTCAATATCATGGCACGTAAGATAACAGAGATATGATGATGGAGGTAGATCTTTTTGAATGACCCTCGTAATATACATTTACCCCGGATTTTACCCCCTCCCCAAACGCAACTAGGACGCCATCGATCATTTGGTTTATTCCCTAATTTCAATGAAGATCGGCTAAAGTTGAAAGACAAGAGTTTACATACCGTTTGATAGTCTTTTGGCCACCCTTAGTACAACCATGGTAGAGCCCAGTCAAAGTTGAAATAACAAGAAATAGCGCAAATATGATGTAGTCAACTACACCGAGTGGGTAAATGGCATCAGTCATGATAATTGGATGACTTGGTGGATACTAAAAAAATAAAGGAAATGAAATATCATGAAATATCTTCGAGCAACATAAATTATAACATACATAGTTGATTTACCTTAACTATACTTACCTTACTTCATTTATCATTTCGTTTTCTATTTCCGGATTCTACTGTATTATGTTCTTTAATTACACAGTTATGTTCTCGAAACTATACCAAAAATATATACCCCTCATTTTTAAAACAAGCTACACAAAATATTATTTCCCTGTAATAAACGAACAATGCATTGAGCACGAAACAACAATATATATATGAGCACTGCGAATGGAGATAAAACCGATCGTGGGTATGTGGACAATAGTAGTAATACTCACTACTACTACTACTACTTCGGAAATATTGCTGTTTATCATAGCCATTCTGGAGTGCAATGCTTTACCACTACATAATCACAATCATTCAATATGTGCATACAAATATAATGTGAGTTGCCGTTTTTTCTTGTTAAAAAGCCTAACGTAGTGGCGTAGTCAGAGGTTGTGGCGCCCAGGGGAAAGGATACAGAATGGCACATCAGAATACAAAATTTGCACATATTTTCCAAATAGGAGAAATTATTCTTCAGTCGACTTGTTGAAGTCTGGTTTATAAAACAACACGTATGCCAATCTAAGTGGATCAGAGTGGATGGATAACTGCTCCGCTCCTGAATATCCTGAAGAACGTGAGTGAACAATGAAAACAGCACCGTCTGGGAATTTGTCATCTGTTCTAGAATTTTGTACGCTAAGGATTACACAAGCCTATCGTGGTAAATACAGGGTGTCACAGAAATGTTCTCGAAAATTACTACTAAAATAGATATAACTCGTTAATAAAAGAAGCCACACAAATTATCATTTACCTAAAATAAAACGAAATATGCATTGATATTTAAACAGTATGTAAGAGCACTGTGGATTGAGAAAAAACAATGGTGAGTATGTGGGCAATAAAATCAACTGCACCTTGAAGAGGTTTATACTACTTACAAGTTATGTTTCTTCTGCCCAAATTCTGAGTGTCGTTTATAGGTCCAAATCAACCGCTAATAAAATATACGCCCGTGTGCTCACTCACTAGAATACTTTGCCCAATTGCCTATTATATGAGCGAGTTTATAGTGAAACCAGGTTTCCGTTATTTACCTAGACTGTCACGCAGTCTAGATTTGTCATGGTTAATAAAAAGTAAACAAATATAGACTGCGCGGCAATCCTTTTAAATAACGGATAAGCTGGCTCACTATAAACACGTTCTATGGCGCATGTCCTTCGCGTTCTCCTCTGGTGATCGGTCGTTTCACCCTTCTATTCAATTTGTACAAGTTGAATTAACATCAGCTACCCTGTATATGAGTGTAATTAACAGTTTTAAACAGGCAATGCTTGTTCGAGATCCAGCTACATTGTATAGCAGGAGTGTGCAAATCTGCCGTCTGACTCTCCATGGGAAGGCACATTATTTGGTGAGTGTATACATTTTACTTCATTAAGAAATATTGCAGACCCGGGATTGCAGACATTAGTTATCAATAAAATTGTTTTGGAAATATCAAGGAATTGCTTGAAAGACGGACATTTTATTTACAACATAACCATTCTGGATATGGAGCTTTGGGGGGGGGTTATAGTGCCCCATTCCTGAAACAATTGCGCGAGGACGAAAATTTGCACATCTTTCCCAATAGGGGAAATACATTTTCTGTCCACTTGCTGAAGTCTGTTTATGAAACCACACGTCTGCCAATGTAAAAGCAGTGTGGATGAATAACTAATAAAATGAGCGAATGGTGAAAGCAACACCGTCTTGGAAATTGTCATCTGTACAATAATTATGTACGCAAAGGGTTATGCAAGCCTACATCGGAATAATGGGACATACAGGGTGTCTTATAAAAAGGCTACATCGAGAAATTAAACAGAATTGGTGATGGTGATGGTACAACAAAACAATGTGACAGTTTCAGCTATTATTCATCCATCTTTCTTGTAATTGTCTCCGTATGTCAAAAACAAACTGGGTGTCAAGAATGGCTAACCATCAAAATATCGAACAACGAAAATTGAACACAGGGACACATTGTTTTCATATTTTGTCTTTATTATTTCTATCATCGAGCTATTAGTAGTTCGATGCTTCTATATTCTCGTATTACTTTTAACTTATTGCACAAAAGAATGACATTGAAAAATTAAATATTGTACACTGAAAATAAATCAGTTTTAGAGCTTCTGAATTTTGGTGGTAACAAATACAGGCTGATCATTAACGAATAACACGTTTTTGGTGAAGGTATTTATGCATCTCCTGTCATCCTGGCTTCATTTGGGTTGAAAGCTGCTGTGTTCTGCACTGTAAGAATAGTGTACATATCTCACTGAACTCTTGAAATATGAGGTCATTGGGTGAGAGCATGATTTTTGGCATTCAGTGAACATTGAATTTCTAGTTCTAAATGGCTTCAAATTTCTTCCAAATAAGTAACAAACTCAGTGCTAAAATGAAAGTTGCTGTTCAAATTGAAAAATAAGGGTCTTTGGGTGACAGATCAAATGGAAAAATAAGGGGTCTCCGGGTGAATGAGCATGTGTTGGTAAGCAAATATGGGGTCATTGGGTGACAGCGACGCTCACAAAGGGGATCCTAACAGCCTACATACGCGTCACCTCCAAAGTGGGAGGGCCCCGCCGGGTGTGCACCCATAACAATTGAATAGGCAAGTCAGGTAATATTTTAGTTTCTGGCCGGGTCATTGTCCAGTTAATGGCACACGGAGCAATTAAAGTAATGATCAATCTGGAATATTCATTTTTATGCACCACTGCTTGTAAATATATATATGTGTCCTTGAATGAACTGTACCGTTAAAAACTAGTTTTGCGGGTAATAAAATGCCCGAATCAAACATGATCCAGCTCTTTATGCATTTGCACAATAAAATAGTTTTCATAAATGTTTTAAGTTATGACCATTTTATACTTGAAATATAAGAATTTTACGAAAATACCTAATTTGCTCTTCGTTCCACTATGTCCATAAAATAATGTCAATCAATTATCTGAAATTTCAAACACTAAAGTTGAGGAGTTTATTGTCATAAATATAGTTTATGTTTTTAATCCATAAAAAATAATTCAAGAACGGAGCGAGCGGTCAATATTGTCAAAATTCAAAAAATATGTTATAGCTGTTTTATTCTTCAACAACATCAATTTTTTACTTAATTGTGTTTGGTTCTGGCACTAAGATACCACAAAGACCTTTTCATGGACCCCATATCACTCTATATAATCCACCACCGTCTTGCGGGCGGTTTTCAACAGCAGCGAATTTCCGTTGGCGTTTTATAACGGCTAATATTATCACTGCGTCATCCGCTCCTAAAGAGATCAAGAAGGAGAACAAGGCCCTGAACAAAAATGCTCTATTTGAGATAGAAAATCCCCGGAGAAAATCAAGAGAAACGAATAGCGATGCGGAGAACCAAGAACTTTATTTCTGTTGCAATGGGAAAAATGATCATAATCCAATTTGGAGTTATTAAAACAACGCAATACTTGCCTATGCATGCTGAGTCTTTAATCAGATGGGGGGATACATCATAAATTTGTGGTGGGTATGCTCCCCGAAATGTGTCATGCGCGTATTTTTGGGGGCTTTGGGCGCCAGCCCCCCGGGGGTAAAAGCAGGGGGCGGCAAAAAATGAAGGGGCGGCGGAAGAAGAAGGGGCGGCAAAAACGAAGGGGCGGCAAAAAGAATTAGTAAAGAAATGAGGGCGGAAAATTAGAAAAAGTATGAAATGTTTTGAAAATATGGTACTATACATCAAAATGTGTTGCTTTTAGGGCGCTAGCGCATGAAATCCTTTTTTTTTTTTTTTTTTTTTTTTGCTCTTCACTTTTTCAAACCACCGAAATATACATTTTTGGGCTGTTGGGGAAGGGGCTGCATTGTCTTTAGCCCCCGGGGTAGGAGCGGCCTCGGTACGCCACTGTGGGTCTTTGGTAAAAGGGGTTCTTTTGGAGCTGCGAACATGTAAAAGGGAGCTGTGAACAGTCACAACCAAGGCTCTTTCTTGGCTTTATGGTTGACAATCGCCTGAAACAAAGACATGAGCAACTTAGGGGTTCTTTTAGAACTGAAATTATTAAAATCAAAGGTCTTAATTTGATTGTGCACTGGGTGGTTGAACAAATTCATCAGGATCGGTAGAGTAAAGTCAATCAAAAGGTTCTTATTTCTGATCCAATAAATTGCACTTACTGTGTACGTTTCGATAACCACTCGATTATCTTTATCTCTATAGCCTCCTTGACCCAACGTTTATATCTGTCTTGCTCCGTGCCTATGACCTCTGCCTCCCCCCAACCGATGACATGGTTCCTCTCTGCAACATGATCTGTGATGGCCGATTTATGGATGGTTGTAAGCGATTCTTTCCTGCTTGCTCTGGTGACTGTTTTTCCAAGTTCTTTTTCTGCTTCCGCGCGGTGCTCATCTAGTCGAGTACCAAATTTCCTTCCCGTCTCTCCCACGTATGAGAGATCGCAGTTCAAGCAAGGAATGTTGTATATGGCTTGAGTTGTATTAAGCGGATCGCGATTATCCTTCGGGATCAGGAAGAGAAGGGGCGCCACCATGAACAGAGATGAAGGTCAATATCAGCTTTCTCACATTTTTGATGAACTGCTACATCCAAAACATCCAACAGGAAAAAAATCAACTGGCAACACAGTCAACAAGTCAATCACCAAGAAATCAATAGGTGATTGGATGACCAGTTCACAGTAGCAGTCTTCATTCAGTGTTGATAAAGATAACCGAGTGGTTATCGAAACGTACACAGTAAGTGCAATTTATTGGATCAGAAATAAGAACCTTTTGATTGACTTGTGCACTGGGTTTCTTCTTCAAAATGTAGGGGTCTTTCCGGGGGAGCATTATGCTGCCCCACAATGACAAAACGAGTTAACTGCAATTTCACAGTTTTGAATTAGAGACCAAAGTGTGAATTGCTCAAGCATTGTTCAATAATCAATAATAATCAATGAAGTGTTAAGTGTGTAAAACTCCATAGGCCTTTTCAGTTAACTTGTTTTGTCATGGTTTTATGAGGTAAATGATGCAGTTAACTCATTTCGACATGATGATATCTAGCTCTTGGGATGTTTTACAAAAAATATTTTTAGTTCAACATATGTAACGAGTTGCCCAGAGTTCAAAAACATAAAAAAATCAATTTCGCAAAAATGTCAGTTAACTTGTTTTGTCGTGGTGGGGCAGTATGCCCGTATGGTCATTTTTGTTGAGTGCACCCCCCACCACCCATAATCGGAACTTGTCCCCCCCCCCCCACGGACGTGATGATATGCAGGCACGTTGCAATTTTCAGATGGAATTCGGATCGGGACGTAAAATACATATAAATCTACGCGGCTTGCTAAATTTTTTTAAACAGCTTAAAATGCAGCTAACATCATACATATTATTCCTCCAAAACTCTGACATGATAATGAAGGCATGGTTACATTGGTTAGCGGGTATAAGTGAATTCTGCACTTATGATAAATTGAAGGTAAATACTAACAATACTCACAAATGTCCTTCACCAATTTTATATAAAACCATAAAATAAACTAGACTTAGCTGTGGTCTAAGACCACGAACACAGCCGTGTTGTGACCCCTTAATGACCTTTGACCCCAAAATATATGAATGCCCCATAGGCATTGGCTAATGTCAATGCACATTTGCATGTGGCATCACTATGCCATGTTATTTGTGGCAGAAGGGGCATTTAGAAGGTTTTTCGTCTCAGACCGGAAGTGACCCATTGATGACCTTTGACCCAAAATAAAAAAATACCACATATACACTGGGTAACCACAATTCATATATGAACATACCGTTACTGTCCTTTGTTTTTCTTAGCTAATAAAAATATTTGAAGGTATTTCGTTTTATACCGGAAGTGACCCCTTAATGACCTTTGACCCCAAATCTGTGTACACCGCATACACACTGGGTAACACCAATGCATGTGTGCAAGTGGCGTCACTGTCCTACGTAATTTGTGGAAGAAGATGCATTTTATAAGTATTTCGTTTTATACCGGAAGTGACCCCTTAATGTCATTTGACCCCAAATTAAAAAATACCACATATACACTGGGCAACTACAATTTATGTGTGCATATACCGTTACTGTCCTACGTTTTTCTTAGCTAATAAAAATTTTTGAAGATATTTCGTTTTATACCGGAAGTGACCCCTTAATGACCTTTGACCCCAAATCTGTGTACACCCCATAGACACTAGGTAATTACAATACATGTGTGCAAGTGGCCTTACTGTCCTACGTAATTTGTGGGAGAAGATGCATTTTAAAGGTTATTTCGTTTTATACCGGATGTGACCCCTTAATGACCTTTGACCCATATAAAAAATATCACATATACACTAGGTAACTGCAACTCATATGTGAACATACCGTTACTGCCCTATATTTGGTTTAGCTAATAAAAAATTTTGAAGGTATTTCGTTTTATACCGGAAGTGACCCCTTAATGACCTTTGACCCCAAATCTGTGTACATCACATAGACACTGGGTAATAGCAATGCATGTGTGCTAGTGGCGTTACTGTCCTACGTAAGTTGTGGGAGAAGATGCATATTTAGTTGAAATCACGTTTTTGACCCCTATGACTTCTGCGTGACCTTTGACCCCACAAGTTTCATGTGACATGTAGGGGCACGGTCAATGATCATTGTGACTAAGTTAGGTCAAAATCGATGTAAGCATGTGAGTGCTAGAGCAAATGTAATGGTTGACAGAAAGAAAGAAAGAAAGAAAGAAAGAACTAGACTTAGCTGTGGTCTAAGACCACGAACACAGCCGTGTTGTGACCCCTTAATCACCTTTGACCCCAAAATATATGAAAACCCGATAGACATTGGCTAATGTCAATGCACGTGTCCACGTGGCATCACTTTGCTATGCTTTTTGTGGCAGAAGGGGTATTTTGAAGGTATATCGTTTTATACCGGAAGTGACCCCTTACTGACCTTTGACCAGAAATGTGTGTACACTATTATAGACACTGTGTTATAACAATGCATGCGTGCAAGTGGCGTCACTGTCCTACGTAATTTGTGGAAGAAGAAGCATTTTAAAGGTATTTCGTTTTATTCCGGAAGTGACCCCTTAATGACCTTTGACCCCAAATAAAATAATACCACATATAAACTGGGTAATCACAATTCATGTGTGAACATACCGTTACTGTCCTATGTTTTTCTTAGCAAATAAATTTTTTTGAAGGTTTTTCGTTTTATACCGGAAGTGACCCCTTAATGACCTTTGACCCCAAATCTGTGTACACCCCATAGACACTGGGTAATAACAATGCATGTGTGCAAGTGGCGTCTCTGTCCCACATAATCTGTGGAAGATGCATTTTAAAGGTATTTCGTTTTATACCGGAAGTGACCCCTTAATGAGATTTGACCCCAAATACAAAAATACCACATATACATTGGGTGATTGCAGATCATGTGTGAGCATACCGTTACTGTCCCATGTTTTACTTAGCTAATAAAATTTTTTGAAGGTATTTCGTTTTATACCGGAAGTGACCCCTTAATGACCTTTTGACCCCGAATCTGTGTACACCCCATAGACACGGGTAATAACAATGCATGTGTGCAAGTGGCGTCTCTGTCCCACATAATCTGTGGAAGAAGATGCATTTTAAAGGTATTTCGTTTTATACCGGAAGTGACCCTTAATGAGATTTGACCCCAAATACAAAAATACCACATATACATTGGGTGACTGCAGATCATGTGTGAGCATACCGTTACTGTCCCATGTTTTACTTAGCTAATAAAATTTTTTGAAGGTATTTCGTTTTATACCGGAAGTGACCCCTTAATGACCTTTGATCCCGAATCTGTGTACACCCCATAGACACTGGGTAATAACAATGCATGTGTGCAAGTGGCGTCTCTGTCCCACATAATTTGTGGAAGAAGATGCATTTTAAAGGTATTTCTTTTTATACCGGAAGTGACCCCTTAATGAGCTTTGACCCCAAATAAAAAAATACCACATATACATTGGGTGACTGCTGATCATATGTGAACAAACCGTTACTGTGCTATGTTTTACTTAGCTAATACAAATTTTTGAAGGTTTTTCGTTTTATACCGGAAGTGACCCCTTAATGACCTTTGACCCCAAATCTGTGTACACCACATAGACATTGGGTAATGACAATTCATGTGTGCAAGTGGGGTCGCTGTCCTACGTAAGTTGTGGGAGAAGATGCATTTTTAGTTGAAATCACGTTTTTGACCCCTGTGACCTCTGCGTGACCTTTGACCCCGCGAGTTTCATGTGACATGTAGGGGCATGGTCATTGATCATTGTGACCAAGTTAGGTCAAAATCGATGTAAGCATGTGAGTGCTAGAGCAAATGTAATGGTTGACAGAAAGAAGAAGAAGAAGAAGAAGAAGAAGAAACTAGACTTAGCTGTGGTCTAAGACCACGAACACAGCCGTGTTGTTACCCCTTAATGACATTTGACCACAAAATATATGAAAACCCCATAGACATTGGCTAATGTCAATGTATGTGTGTACGTGGCATCACTTTGCCATGTTATTTGTGGCAGAAGGGGCATTTTGAAAGTTTTTTGTCTCAAACCGGAAATGACCCCTTAATGACCTATGACCCCATATAAAAATACCATATATACATTGGGAAAACACAATTCATGTGTGAACATACCATCACTCTCCTATGTTTTTCTTAGCTAATAAAATTTTTTGAAAATATTTCGATTTATACCGGAAGTGACCCCTTAATGACCTTTGACCCCAAATCTATGTACACCACATTGACACTGGGTAATAACAATGCATGTGTGCAAGTGGTGTCACTGTCCTACGTAATTTGTGGGAGAAGATGCATTTTAAAGGTATTTCGTTTTATACCGGAAGTGACCCCTTAATGACCTTTTGACCCCAAATAAAACAAATACCACATATACATTGGATAACTGCAACTCATATGTGAACATACCGTTATTGTCCTATGTTTTCCTTAGATAATAAAAATTTTTGAAGGTATTCCGTTTTATACCGGAAGTGACCCCTTAATGACCTTTGACCCCAAATCTGTGTACACCTTATAGACACTTGGTAATTACAATGCATGTGTGCAAGTGGCGTCACTGTTCTACGTAATTTGTAGGAGAAGATGCATTTTGAGTCGAAATCACGTTTTTGACCCCTATGACCCCTGCGTGACGTATGACCCCACAAGTTTCATGTGACATGTAGGGGCACGGTCAATGATCATTGTGACCAAGTTAGGTCAAAATCGATGTAAGCATGTGAGTGCTAGAGCAAATGTAATGGTTGACAGAAAGAAGAAAGAAGAAAGAAAGAAGAAAGAAAGAAAGAAGAACCTGTAAGAAAAAAGACACAGCCGTGACTAACGTCACGGCTGTGTAAGAACCTGTAAGAAAAAAGACACAGCCGTGACTAACGTCACGGCTGTGTAACTAGACTTAGCTGTGGTCTAAGACCACGAACACAGCCGTGTTGTTACCCCTTAATGACCTTTGACCACGAAATATATGAAAACCCCATAGACATTGGCTAATGTCAATGTATGTGTGTACGTGGCATCACTTTGCGATGTTATTTGTGGCAGAAGGGCATTTTGAAAGTTTTTGTCTCAAACCGGAAATGACCCCTTAATGACCTATGACCCCAAATAAAAAATGCCATATATACATTGGGAAAACACAATTCATGTGTGAACATACCATCACTCTCCTATGTTTTTCTTAGCTAATAATTTTTTTTGAAAATAATTCGATTTGTACCGGAAGTGACCCCTTAATGGCCTTTGACCCCAAATCTGTGTACACCACATTGACACTGGTTAATAACAATGCATGTGTGCAAGTGGTGTCACTGTCCTACGTAATTTGTGGGAGAAGATGCATTTTAAAGGTATTTCGTTTTATACCGGAAGTGACCCCTTAATGACCTTTGACCCCAAATAAAAAAATACCACATATACATTGGATAACTGCAACTCATATGTGAACATACCGTTATTGTCCTATGTTTTCCTTACATAATAAAATTTTTGAAGGTATTCCGTTTTATACCGGAAGTGACCCCTTAATGACCTTTGACCTCAAATCTGTGTACACCTTATAGACACTGGGCAATTACAATGCATGTGTGTAAGTGACGTCACTGTTCTACGTAATTTGTAGGAGAAGATGCATTTTGAGTCGAAATCACGTTTTTGACCCCTATGACTCTGCGTGACCTTTGACCCCACAAGTTTCATGTGACATGTAGGGGCACGGTCAATGATCATTGTGACCAAGTTAGGTCAAAATCGATGTAAGCATGTGAGTGCTAGAGCAAATGTAATGGTTGACAGAAAGAAGAAAGAAGAAAGAAAGAAGAAAGAAAGAAAGAAGAACCTGTAAGAAAAAAGACACAGCCGTGACTAACGTCACGGCTGTGTAAAACGTCACGGCTGTGTAACTAGATCTGGCTACAGATCTGGACCTAGCCGGGGCCGGAAATGCCAGTCTTAAAGTTTGACCTTTAACCGCTAAACTTTTTCATGTTTAGAATGTCGTAATAATCATTCCTGTATCACCACCTTAATCCCTCCTTCTTTCTCCCCCCCTCTCCTTCCCCCAACTCAACCCTCCGTTTCTCATGATCTCCCCCTCCCTCTCTTAAATTTCAAATAATTACTCTGTTTTGTACCAATCGGCACCTTAATCTCTCCTCGCCCCCTCCCTCTCTCTTAAATTTCAAATCATTACTCTTTATTGTATTAAGGTTTATTAAAATAATATGACTTTTGCTGGGTAACTTTAAAGACCCCAACCCCACCCCTCTACTTTACTCCTTTCTCTCACCCTCCCGCCAGCTGTCCCTCCCCTTACCTCCCAAGTTCCTCTATTATTTCCCCTACCCCACCCCTCCGTTTTTCATAATCTCCCCCTCTCAATACTCCAAATACTATTATTACTCTGTTTAGTACCAATCGCCATCTTAATCTCTTCTTCCCCAAATAATCTTTATTGTATTATTAAAATAAAAATGCGACTTTTGCTGAGTAACTTTAAAGACCCCATCTACCTTACTCCTTCTTTCTCTCACCATCCCGCCATTTATCTCCCCTCCCAAGTTCCTTTATTACTTCCCCACCCACCCCTCCGTTTCTCCCTCCCTCTCTTCAATTCCAAATAATTACTTTTTTTTGTAACAATCGCCACCTTAATCTCTGCTTCCCCCTCTCTCTCTTAAATTCCAAATAATTACTCTTTATTGTATTGATAAGGTTTGTTAACATAAAAATGCGACTTTTCCTGGGTAATTTAAAGATCCCCTCTCTCACTCCCTTAGTCCTTCTTTCTCTCACCCTCCCTCCATTTGTCTCCCCCCTCCCATGTTCCTCTGATTACTTCCCCTACCCCACCCCTTCGTTTCTCATGATACCTCCCTCCCTCTCTTAAATTCCAAATAAATACCGTGTTTTGTACTAATTGCCACCTTAATCTCTCCTTCCTCTCTCCCTCTCTATAAGTCTTTATTGTATTTATAAGGTTTATTAGAATAAAAATGCGACTTTTCCCTGGGTAATTTAAAGATCCCCTCTTTCTCCCTTACTCCTTCTTTCTCTCACCCTCCCGCCATTTGTCTCCCTCTCCCAAGTTCCTCTATTACTTCCCCCACCCCACCCATCCGTTTCTCATGATCTCTCCTCCCTCTCTTAAGTTCCAAATAATTACTGTTTTGTACTAATCGCCTTCTTAATCTCTCCTTCCCTCTCCCTCTTATATTCCAAATAATTGCTCTTTATTGTATTCAGGTTTATTAAAATAAAATTGCGACTTTTGCTGGGTAACTACCTTACTCCTTTTCTTACCCTCCCCCATTTGTTTCTCCCCTTACCTTCCAAGTTTATCTATTACTTGATTTACTTCCTCCACCACTCCCCTTTCCATCATTTCTCTCAATCTCCCTTCCCCTCTCTTAAATTCCAAATAATTTCTGGCTCTCAATCTCTTCTTTCCCTCTCTTGAATTCCAAATAATTAAATGACTTCACTTTATGTTCAAAGTATCATGAGCATGATCAGCACACGTTGAGTGGGTAGTAGGCGGTGAATCTCAAAGTGCAGTGCTTGTATGTTTACATGACTGCTCACATGATATGGCACGTCACCCAAACGGTATCGCTTTCCAATTATTGTATGTCTCGATTCTGGTTTATGTCATGGTCTAGGAAAAGTTGATAAAAATTGGAAATTGAACGCTAAACATTAATATGTATACATGTAGCACATGTATCATCATGCATGATGATGGTGATGATGGTGATGATATGATGATGATGATGATGATGATGATGATGATGAGATCGGTTCTACCTTATGATGATGATGATATCATCATCATATCATCATAACCATAATAGGCTCTACCTTATTCCTTCTTTCTCTCACCCTCCCGCCATTTGTCTCTCCCCTTACCTCCCAAGTTCCTCTCTTACTGCCCCCACCCCACCTGTTTCACAGTCTCTCCCTCCCTCTTTAAAATTCCAAATAATTACTGTGTACCAATCGCCACCTTAATCTCTCACGCGTCACGATTCTCGAGTACCCTGCTACTCAAGTATTTTATCTCATGATTGACAGGCACTAATTGACAGGCAAAATGATGGATTACCCAATTATTACAGTATGTCCCACTTATTTTTAGTTTCGTAAAATCGGAGGAACATATCTACAAGGTGTGCTTTTTCTAAAAATTTGTAGGCAAAAACGGATAAATTACTTCAAATATTGTGGCTATTTCAAAATTTAACCCTTGACTCCAAGCAATGGGTAATGACCATGCTGTCAGTGCAGATGGCATCAACGTACTATGTTGCATGTAGCAGATATAATTTTTAAAGCTTTTTAGACTCGGACCGGAAATGACCCCTTAATGACCTTTGACCCCAATTCTGTGAACACCCTCTAGGCACTAGATATAGCCGATGCATATGTGGAAGTGACGTCATCGTACTATGTAATTTGTGGCAGAAGAAGCATTTTGAAGATATTTGGTTTTATACCGAAATACCCCTTAATGACCTTTGACCCCAATTCTGTGTTAACCCTATAGACACAAGATATAGCCGATCCTTATGTGCAAGTGACGTTATTGTAGGATGTTTTATGTAGGAAGAAAAGCATTTTTAGCTCAAATCACATTTTTGGCTCATTTGACCCCTCTGTGACCTTTAACCCATTAAAAGTAATGTGACATGTATAGTCGTAGTCAATGATGATTGTGACCAAGTTAGGTCAAAATCGGTCAAAGCATGTCCGAGCTGGAGCAAAAATGTGTATATTTGTTGCCAGAAAAACCGACCGATAGCATTTCAAGACCTAGCCGCAGTCCCGGCTAGGTAAGAAGAACCTGTAAGAAAAAAGACACAGCCGTGACTAACGTCAACGGCTGTGTAATTAAAAGAAAATGATTTCATACATGCATGTAGACGGTAGACCTAATGCAATAAATTCTTGGTAATTTCAACAATGATACAGGTCATGAACAGTCTAATAATTTTAGTCCTTGAGAGAATCGATCTGAGACAGAGAATCGATGACTCTTCTAAAATTATTTTGTTTCCGAGAATTTATTCTCCTAAATTCATCTCTGTTAAGTTAAGTTGATTCTCGCAAGATGAATATGATGCGTTACTGAGTATTAACGCAAGTTCGAAATTGCACCACAGATGAAAACCCACATGCTTACGTATGGACAAACATTATTTTGACCCTTCATCTTAAAACTGGCGCCACATTTGTATTTTACATTATTTCTCAGTCAGTAATTTACCAAATACTTTTATAAAGATGGTCCTTAAGTATATGCAACAAAAAGCTTTCAACATGTTTTTCAACTGTGAGAAATCAATCTTTGATATTGGGTACAGTTGTTTTTGCACCACATTGTACAAACTATTCCTAATATTGAAATTGTTGTCAAATCGAATATTTGAGTCCATTTTCATCAAATTCGGAGGAAATTGTCTGAGTGTTTTGATCCACGTGGAGCCCAACTGTTGATCTTCGACCTTTATGCTCATAACTCGGGAACGATATGTCGTAGATAGGTCAAACTATATATCTTCTTAATCCTTATGACCATAGATTGAATCGGCATTAAAAAAATTGAAGCAACTTTAAATTTTAACCCTCGGGAATCAATGTAATATTAATAAATATCAATTTCCCTTCATTGATTGCTAATCTTTGTTTTACTTTCAATCTGGCCTTTGCAGATGATGAGTAAGCTCCAGGAAGGAGGTTATGGCTGGATGGTGGTTTTTGGACGTTTTATGATCACGTTTTTACATGGTGGAATACACAAATCTCTGGGCGTTCTACTGCCTCATTTATCGGTACAATTAAATGCTAACTTGAAAGAGTTGGGATTGTGTGCAGGTATTTATGGTGGATTGACAAATTTATTAGGTAAGGTTTCAATCTGTACAATGCATTTCACAAACAGACAAGAGGATTATTTGATATTTGAAGCTAGTCGGATTTTTTTATTTATTTGTTTGTTTTGTTCATTTCGTCTGGGAGAGAATTCCAGTCGTCTGTTGTACTGTAGTAAAATGTGGAAGCAGCAATACTTCTGATTTTAGGAACTCTAAAATTATACCGTACTTATTCTCGTAGTGTACCTAAACACCTCAAACACCTTTTTAAAAAATAAGATGTACTGGAATATTTTTGAGCCTGGCATAAACACACTAATTTAGCCCTATCTTTAACACTTTAAAAACCAATTTGGGAACGTTCTTGTTGACCAACATGTGAACGGGGTGAGAATTGTAAATAAAAGGCATTATATTATTTTGAGTAACTTGATTTCTTTTTTTTTTTTTTTGAGACCTGAATACCATGGGGAAAGTGAATAAAAAAAGGCACCGGATAAGTGCAGAACACAAAAATCTTGCAACATTTTTGATTAAGGCAGGCACATGGTCTATACAAAAAATGTGAGACTCGAATTTGCTTTTCGATTTTCCTCATTCGTAATATTATCCCCTTAGACATATCGGTTAATATCAATCCCAAGATGTTTAACAGATTTTCGTGACATTTCAACTGCAATTGTTATCAGCCGAATACCATTTCTATATTTAAGATATTGCAGAATTTGACACGAAAAGAATGATCAACACTTGATTGCAAGAAAGCGGTAAACAAAGATTAAGAATAATATTACTGACCCAAATTAGGGATCTAAGCAAAATTCGACGTACTGGTGGTTGACCAGCGGTTACAGGTGGGTAAACCTGCGTTCCATTGTTTAGAACAATAGAAACCGGCTCCAACCGGACGGAACCGCCCGGTCGAGTTTTGATTTCATCCTTAACTTATTGCCCATTTGGGTCAATGAAAATAAATAAAATTTCTTACTCTTATTATTCTCATTCGCTTGATCTCTTTGTTTAGGTCCAATATGTACTGTTTTACTTGGATATAATAGCCCACGTTGCCTGATCATGACAGGTAGTTTTATAGCCAGTGTATCGTTGTTAATCACCGCTATGTTTGTAGAGAATTACGTCCATCTTCTTGTTGCATTCACATTTGCAGGTAAGCAATACATTTAACATGTTTAAGATGATCTGATTGTTCCGCTTGGAAAAACTTAATTCAAGCTTGTTTAAGGGTGGGGTATGAACGTTTGGACAGTATTTATTGTGGGACATTAGAGCACATCAGACATATCGAATTGCATTCTGAATACGAAGAATGTCCTTGTAGGTGGGATGAAAAGCCGACGATCAATTGAAAATTTTGATTTCGTATTGAAGATATGGATTTTTCCCCAAAACACCAAAATAAATTATGTCTTTTGAGGGAAAAAATCCATATCTTCAATACGAAAGGTCATAATTTTAATTGATTCCATTTCAATTCACAGCTACATACACTTTAAGAATATGTCATTAGATTTATAAAATTTACTTCGAGGACTGTTATATATCAAAATGTGAAAAATATCAAATTTTGATAATTTGTCATAAAATTTGTATTGATATCTGAAAGACATTCTTCGTATTCAGAATGCAATTCGATATGTCTGATGTGCTCTCATGTCCCACAAAAAATACTGTCTAAACGCTCAAAACGCTTATTCCAGATCCCTTAATGCATTTACATTACCATGTTTCATGCGTGCTTGATTTTAAATATGCTCCATTGCTACTCAAAATGTGTTTTGCCTTCTCTGTTTCTTACGCCCTTATTGCTAAGTACTCAAACATCCCTCTGAATCCATATGCCTGAGAATTATAAATCCTCATACATACTCAAATAATATTTTATGATGTGATAACGACACTTTAAATGTTTGATTATGTTCAACGAATTGAATTAAATTTTATTAAAAAATTTATTATTGAAGCAATCAAAATTTAAATATCCTCATACATACTGAAATTTTATGATGTGATAACGAAACTCTAAATGTTAGATTATGTTCAACGAAATGGATTAAATTTTATTTAAAAATTAAAAGCAATCCAAATTTTAATACCAAAGTAATCATAAAAATATAAAAGCTTAGGAAGTTTTATTTCATTGTAATACTTACAATAATAGTATTTTGATTTGATAACGAAACATTTAACTTTCTAGTATGGTTAACCAATACTTGATTAAGAGCGCTATGGGAAAGCGGTTGAAAGGTACTAGGTATTGAGTTGCCAAATAATTACTCATTTTTGGTCATCAAAAAAAGATAAAACATAACAAATAAGATAAACTATTGTTAATTTTGTGTTTTATTTACTTTACTGATGAAAAAGAAAACTTTACAGAGTGGTAAGACGGTTCATAATTATGTATATTATTACCACAATTACATTCAGTAACATTTTGCCAACTTTGTGTTGCAATGTACCAGGTGATGATAGTTCCGATTTGTGAATATGTTTTTCAAATTATCGTTTCATGTCAAATTGAAGATATATTATTATCATTATTATTTTCACTGACATTTTACTTGCTGACTTGTAATTTACCCTGTACAATTCTGTATCTTATAATCATGCAAGAGTTTGTGTATTAAGACATCTATGGGAAAACCCCTATGGTTGCACTAACAACATCTTTTATCAAAACTCTTTATGTCAGTACGTTGCAATAATGAATTTATGGCAAGGTCTATTATTAGATCATTGGGGAAATCCTGGATGGTTTACTATAAAACAGGATGTAAACAAGAAATCTGAACAGACTTGTATCAATGTGATTATAATGTTTGGTAGATGTAGCTCGCTCTCAAAAATGAGAGCAATAATAATTAAGCTTAGGGAGTGTTACAAAGTGTGGCCATCAGGCCATGGAGATTTCCTCCAGTGCTACAAGTTCAGCCTTTGAGCAAGGAAGACAGGGATGGATCTCGCCGCTCGCGAATGCTTTGATTTTGCGGGTCACGCCAGAAGAGCAGATGCCGTTGTGACAGCCTGAAATCATTATTATTATTTCGAAACTACAAAGATGGACCAAATTAGGATTTAGTGTCTACTACTGATTAAGTTGGACTTTATGCAAAAGTTTAAATTATTATCATCTGGATACAGATCTGATAGCCTGTAAAAGCCCTTATTTAGCAGTCAAGTTAGCTCAATCGATAAGGCGTTCGACTATGGTGCGAGAGGTTGCGGGTTCGAACCCTGACGGTGCCTAGTTTGCTCTCGTGGAAAAATTGAGTTCGCTTGAAATTCCCCTGGACAAGGAACTCACTGCTTATTGTCTCGTTGTAACCCGTACGAAACTCGGGGAGCTGATCCTGGTTGCGAAGGTTATTTGTGGAATGCCTAGGGTGTGCGCTCTTGAAGCTGCAAAGTCCCTGAGTTGTTGTTAAATGGTTTATGGAATGATGTGGGGCCGTAGTGGTCAGCGACAACCTGTAAAGTGTGCTGAGGCTTGTGGATCAACGTCTAGGCGTTGTGCCTGTGCGTAGCGCACTATAAATCACTACGCTTTTTTTTTTTTTCTTTTTTTTTATATGACTGAGATTACGTAGCAGATTTCAGTTAGAAAGTGGCTGTAGGCTTTCTAATGGTTTTTTTATAGTTTATATCCTATGCCTTCAAAGAATGGTACCTATAAACTAGCCAATTTGCATAGTTTATTGTCACATATTTGAATTAAGATAAATACATGTCAGCCACCCGAAATATTGAGTTCAACAGGACTTTGTAAAGAACAAGAAGAAGACTCCCGAATAAGTAATAATTATTAGTGTGATTTTAAAGTAAAGACCTCACAAAAAGCAACACATCCGTTATAAATACGTCTATAAATTCAGAACTATTATATCCTATTCACAATATTTTAACACAGGAAGACAGACAGATGGTGTATGTACGCGCATTCTGATATCACCATCCGTCCAATTTCGTGTAATAATTATTAACAACACAGCAGTATTTTAAAAAACAAAACTCCGAAAATTGCACTTACAGGAATCAATCAATGGTTAACACAATCATTATGGCATATAAAACCTGCCATTATCTTCGCGCTGGATTCACATCAATAGAATGTACCTTTAAATCCATGGTTTGTTATTATAAAATACTGCTTTGTTGTTAATATTGAACGACATTTGGCGAATGTGGTATCAAACAGTCAGCCGCCTGGACAACCAATTCTTTAGAAATGCTTAGTCGCGCTAAAAGTCGATCGATACATGTAAAAATTAGCACAATTCAGAGATACACATTTTTGCTATGAAATTAATTTTCTCGGTCAAATATAAAGCAATATTTTTTTCTTCAGTAATGTCAGTTAAAAACTTGGTGCTTGGATATACATTTTTTTAAATCCTGGTGTTAAAATTAAGCATCAAATTGTGTCTTTTAGTGTGATATTTTTGATTTTTATAGGCCTTGAATTCGCCTGCGAGCTTTTTACGGAATTCATGTTTTAGCGTCTCAAACTAACATAGTTTGCTAAAGAAAGATATTTCCCACCTCTGTAAAGCACATCGTGTGGTCTATATGTTATAGTTTTGTCAGAATTTCCGTTTTTGTTTTACCCTTTTTCCATTCATTCTCCGAAAATGTCAAACTAAGTAAAAGTAGGTAATGGTGAGTACTTTTATCTCGAGAGCAACCAGCAGAAATAGTCGATATTTCCTTCGTTGTTATCCAGGTCAATTTTTCATTGAAAGCAAATTGCCCGACCAGCGATTAAATCCCCAATTGGGTGTTCTGGTTAAACATGATCAGTAGGAGCGCTATAGGTCTGGGAATTTCTTTGCTATATTGAAGTTCTGGCAACACTATAGCCATGCCGGTATTCCTATTAAACCCAGGGATATCGATCCACAATGCTAGTACTAGCCTCAGATTTCACGTGTTGATTAATTTGAAATTTTTTCAGCCGACAGTGAAAGATGGTGAAATCAAAACGGGAATTCTGATAAAACTATGATATATCGCTCACGGTGATGTGCGTTAGAAAGTTGGGAAAAATCCTTCATTAGCGAACTATCTTACTTTGACAAGCTAAAAGGTTGATCCAAAAAAAGGCTCGCGGGCAGAGTTTAAGCCTATCAAAATCGAAAATCTTACACTAAATGACTAAATTTCACGCCTAAGTTTAACACTAGGATTTGAAAAAAATACAGTATCAAGCACTACAGTTTTTCCTGACATTTACTGAAACAATGAAAAGGATTGCTTTTCATTTGGCCGAGAAAAATAATTTTACAATGAAAAGGTGTAACGCAAAATTTAGCTCATTTCAACACCAAATTCGATCGTTTGTATTGCCTCATTAAATGACTGAGTGAGCCTTGCAGAACAAAAGAATCGGTTGTCCAGGTTGCTAACTGCAAAATGCGCGTACATAAACCACCTGTCTTCTATGTTAAAATATTGTGAATAATTCGATTAATAGCTCTGAAGCTATAGACGTGTTTGTAACGACTGTGTTACTTTTTGTGAAGTACGTATTTATGTTAATATACAGAATCATTGTCAATAATCATATTATACTATTCATGAAAGATTCATATTTTGTTAACTTCACAGTGTGTTTTGTTGTGCATCCTGAAGTAAATTTGCATAACAGGTGAATTGAGTCATTTACGACACTTAACAACCTGCTTTCTGTTTGTGTAAATAAAAGGCAGGAAAAGTAATCAAATACCCTGAACATTTTGACCCGTTTACAATTTGAAATACTGGATAAGCGCAACTAAGTACATCACAATATAATAACAAAATGTGAGACTAAAAATGATTAAAACATTTAGAACCGACCCAATTTCGGCATTTAGTGTAATCTGTAGTTATATATTTATACTAATTTTCGTTTCTGCCATTTTATTCCTATATCGATTAGGAATCGGACAGGGCTTGAGTGGCGTTCCGTGTATACTTCCAGTCACTTGGTATTTCAAGGAAAGATTTGCTCTAGCCAATGGTATTTCGGTTGTCGGTGGATCTGTCGGAATGATGGTCCTTCCTGTTCTGACACAACACTTAATACACGCATATGGCTTTCGTGGTGCTATACTACTACTAAGTGGCCTGAGTTTTCACGGGTGTATTGCAGGGTCGCTAATGCGAAGCCCTAAACAGACCCAGGACACATTTGCCAAGTATTCCAAACTACATGAATCAAACAACCAACCAACTTCAAATACAACAAACAACGAGAACCCAAATGCAGCCAGCAAATGCGATTTTCTTGTGTCATTTTTAAAACAAATTTGGGGACATTTTAACTCCGGAATATTCGTTGATGTGCCAAAGTTTACCGTATTTCAAGCAATATTTGCATTATATTCTATTGGTTACACTACATGGATAGTTTACCTGGTTCCACATGCAGTTAATAAAATATTTTACCAAACAAAGCAGTGTTTCTATCTACAATCGGTGGGTTTGGAACTGTCATTGGTCGTGTTGGCTACGGTCCACTTGTTGACTACAATATCATATCAGGCACCCGGTTATTTGCTATCCTGTCGTTTTTATGCGCTATTACGTTTATATTGGATCCTTTGACACAGTCATTTACGGTAATGTGTTTCTTGGCTTTCGTTGCCGGTGTTTCTATTGGTGCTCGATATCCAATATCGATAACGATGACAAAGAATCTTGTGGATGAAGATCAATTTGTATCTGCGATGGGATGGACTCATTTCTTTACAGGATTGGGGAAAACCATTGGTGGACCATTGACGGGTAAGTTGTGGCAGTGATATCGTTATGAATTCGGCAGACGGCCGAGTCCGGATTCGGCTTTTGGTAAATTTATTTTTGGCATGCATTGCTTTTGAATTAAAGAACAAGGGATCAATGCCTTACCTTTGACCGTACTGTGAGTCACCGTTAGCTAACCCTGTATGCCGCCCTCTTTTGAATACTTACTATGCTGTTATCATCTGATCTCCGTTAAAAAAATTGATATGCTGCCCTCTATTATGTATAGCATTGATCCCTTGTCTCAAATTCAAAAGTGATGAATGCCGAATTCATAACGATATAAACGTATGATAACGTAGTGGCCTAACCAGATTTTCGGAACCGGGGGCAACTTTTAAATCTACCGACGGAAAAAAATTGCCGACGGAAGTTGTGAATTGTTGACCCGATTTTTTGTTGTTGACTAGTGCGCTCCTCGAAAATCTAAAAAGTCGGGGTAGAGGTGCGTTCGGTTAAAACTTTTTTCAAACTTTAATCATGAACCGACGGCAATGATGACCGGAACCGGTCGCCCCCCCACCCCCCGGCTACGCAACTGTGATAGCACATTATAATTCAATCAACAAACTGTGCGGATTAGGGTGATTCACAAAAAATGAAATTGGTATTTTTCAACGGGACACCCCCTCATTTTGTTCATTTTGGTAATAAAATTATACCTGCAAAATATGAAAAAATTCAAAAAGTTTAGGGGTGCTACCGGTCAATGAACTTTTGTACACAAAGTCAATGGGATTTTTTTGTCAAAATTTCAAACGCTTATTTCAGGGCCTAAAAAGTCTACCAGGCTTGCAAAACTGAAGTAAATGTTCAATGATATACCTAACTTTGTGAAAACATGGGTTTTTACCAAATTAAAGTTCATAGTTGACTGTAATAATAAAAAATGTTTCAAAAGTGACAGAGGGAGTGTAGCTCAAGAAAAGAATACCCTTGGATATCCCCTGGAATCCCACCAGGCACCCCAAATTTATACCTTATTGAACTGAACTGTTGATAAAAAAAAAAGATTAAAATTCTTTACATATTAGTTTACCCCAATGGTGATACCAGCTTTTGAAATCTTATGTAATAGTAACTATCAAAATCCATACATCTGTATCAGGGGTGGTCATTATGGCCATACCTGATGAAGATTTGTATTGTTTGAATTGAATGACCACAGGAAGGATTAGATTCACCATGGTTGAAAAGAAATGTATATAAATTGGGGTCACAACATTGGATAGTGGCCAGTTCAAAACTACACCTTGTGCAAGGTACTTGTGACAAGAGCTAGAGTGGCTAAGACACATTTACTACTGGATTACACATTAAACATTACACTACACTTACATAAAATTACAAACCTACACACATTCAACACTTGAATAACATAATTTACAGTTACAAACCTACATACATTTCAATCATTTAGAAAAAAAAGAACTAGAGCCCCATAAACACAACTTTATATTAGCCAAGTACCATAATATTTTGGCTGTTCCAGCGACTGCCTTGCCCCAAATGTAACAGTTTTCACAAAAATGCAATTTTCTGGAAAGCGGGTTAACATTTTTACAATTTTCTTTAGCATTTATTTTAAGGACACTACTCACACTATGATCAAATATTTTTGGCACAATCAGGGAAAATTAACATGGCTTTTTTGTGTTGTAAAGAAAATGGCTCATAAATCCCATTGACTTTGTGTACAAAAGTTCATTGACCGGTAGCACCCCTAAACTTTTTTGAATTTTTTCATATTTTGCAGGTATGATTTTATTATCAAAATGAACAAAATGAGGGGGTGTCCTGTTGAAAATACCAATTTCATTTTTTTGTGAATAACCCTAGTGCGGATATCGAATTTCTGCAAATTTTAAAATGGCGAAAGCGTCGTTGCGTTACATTATGTGCACATTCTGGGCCAATAAAAAAAATTGAATATACATGACGTTTTTTGATGTAATTCACTAATTTGTGTCTGAGAAAATCATACAAACTATTTTGATTTGTTTACAGGTTGGCTTGCAGACAGTACAGGCAATTACAGAATTGCTTTCTTGCTCGTTGGTGGTATAGATTTGGTCAATGCTGCAATTTTGTTTGCGATAGAAATCATCCAAGGCTGTAGCTACCAGTAGTGTTTTAATAGAATCATTTTGGCTATTCCAGAAATTAAACGCACCCCCCTAAAGAAGACATGGGATTCCCAACATTTTTCACCATTTTTTGCTCTGGGAATTCCCCAAAACAAATATTGGTCATTATTTTCACAACCCTAAAGAAGACATGGGAATTTCCAAGAAAAAGACACCTTTTTATTTTAGGCTTAGGAATTCCCAAAAATTTCGGCAAAAATTTGCCTGTCTCCTTTAGGGGCACTGGGAATTCCCAATTTTTTTGGATACAATTTTGGTCTGGGAATTCCCAACAATTTATGGTACAAACTTGCATGCCTTCTTTAGGGGTGCTATTAATTTCTGAATAGCCCATTGTCTGCCATTGTTAACAATATTTGTTTTCCGTATACGATTAAGAGAATAGAAATAGCACTCCACATGAAACTGATTTTGGACAGTTAGGCCCGCTACAGACTTTTTGTCTTCTTATTTAATCTATTCGCATTAAATTTCCAGTAATATTAACTTCTAACTAATATTTGATGACGAAAAAATTGATAATATATTTCCACCAGACATTCTACATACCAAACATATTATCAATTTTAAGTCATCAAACATTCGTTAAAACTAAAATATTACTGGAAATATAATGGGAATAGATTAAATAACGAAGATATGTTGCATCGAATATACCCTCAGACGGAGGCGTACAAAATCGCAACCTCGCAATTAGTTATCAAATCCACAGGTAGGCCTACAATGGAAGTATATTACGTTTAGTATAATTAATTTAAGGCCGTTAGCGTTCATTTTAATTTTTCAAGACATTAACCCTAATTAATTTTGCAGATTAAAATGAGCAAAAAACATTATACTTCTATTCTGCTTGTACTACATAATGTACCCAGTTTTAGCTAGACAGTCCTTATAGTTACTTGGCAAATTAACTTTGCATAATTGGCCGTATGTAATTTACATCTTTGTCCTAGCTTTCAGTTTTCCGCTTAGCTAACTCCGGCACAATTGGAGTTAGCAGAGCCAAACGGCGCCAACGGCAACGAAGTGGTACGAAGAAGGTACATTATTTAGTTATTTATTCAGATTTATTTATTCTGATTGGTATATACACATTAGTTTTGAATAGCCTACTTCTTCCTAATGGATTATTGCATATAATTTAAGACCTTGTCAATAATAGGCATGAATCATTGGTAGTGTATAGGCTAAATAATAATTAACATTCCCTTATCATAATCTTGATTCACTTGGAGAGGAACGGTGTTTTTTGTACAAAAGTCTGGTTATTCTTGTACACACTACTTGTTAAAACAATTTCACGTGATTTCTAACTACTGTCAATCATGATTTAAGCCAACAATTTTATATAAATATGAAGCTTCACTTGATAATAATGAATAAAATGCGACCACATCCTTTTTAAGGCATCAAATTGAATACTATATGAGTTATTTCAATTAGGCTGGTGGCATCATCATACAAATTAAGTGGACCTTATGTATTGGTATGTAAATCTGGTTCATAATTTCTTGGAAGCAATCATATTATACATAATGGTTTTTCCCAAGAAACTTAACATTTTTCACAATGTCCTGTTCATAAAAATGAGCCAAAATTACACACAGGATTACTTAAATTCTCTACTCGAAACACATGTCAGTAACCAAGTAATTGTTCAACTGACACAACAGCAAAATGTGCTGACACGTACAGCTTCCTGGACCACATTCTCAGGCGATTAATTGGCATCCAGCAAAAGAAATCTGTGATAATGCGTACAAGGTCCTTACACAGGTGATAATTTGAGAGTAAGTGGAATAGTGTGGAAGGGGCTGCTTCTGTTTTTCACACACTTTCTCCAAGAAACAGGTCTTGTTCCACACTATTCCACTTACTAACAGAATTCTTGTTAAACCTGGGTCTAAAGCTGAGTACTAAGGTCGCAAAAGCCGGGTTTACCTTAAACCTGGCTGGGGTATGTTTAACCACTGCACTTCGTGACATTTGCAACTGAAAAAGAACTGAAAATTTATTTAAAAGGATATTTTTCAAGAAGAAAAGGATATTTTTCAAGAAGAATTGTGACCAGAGTTTGAAATCTGAGGTACTCACGGCACAGGGCATTAGCATTGGACCACGTCATGACAACAAAGGTAAGAAACATCGGCTTATTCGTGACATATTGATACTGTTTTACCACTTTAAGCCCCTATATATTATTTAATATTATGGAAATCTTCACTCAATATTGGTGACGATTTTAGGCTGTGGCATTGTTTTTAATAATCAATCATAGGAATCGATTAGGCCTAGGGGTTACTTAACAAATAGCCTACATGTATGCCAATATGTACACATGGTACATGTATACCGCGTACAAGATTAGCATATAGCGGGACATGGGAGACTTTGCGGACAAATGGCTATATCAATGTGGTTCGTCGTTTGTCGTTCGTCACATGATTCGATATAGGGCGTATTTCTATTGGTTCGTTTCCGTCTGTACAAATATATTAATTAATTAACCTGGTGACGATGTCCACTACTCTATTTATGTGCATATCGCATGCAAGAGGACCAATAGAAAGCTATATGACTTCCAATATAGGCTGCTTTAAATTGACTTTATTCAAGTTATAGTAAATATTCCCCTTATCATTATAGTAACTTTCAGTTTCGAGGGCGCACTGCAATTTAAGGTGTTTACGGTTGAGGGCGTTAAAACAAGAAAAGTCTCACAGGTCAACCTATGTTGAGTTTTTGATTATTTGGCATCTAAATCATATAGTTCCACCTGATATTAGTGGCGTTTAACTGTGAGAGTTCTGAATATGAGAAAATTCCACGCGAAATTAGCCATTGATGTCACTTCTTCCTAAATAGATTAATCGGTGACGGCAAAAATAGAGAAAAGGTTTTGCCGAGGAAAAAAAAAGAAATCCATGACGGATTTCGGAACTCATTACAGTGGGGTTAGGTCTAAGGTATGCGGATAAGAGTTATAACTGTTTTACTGTGTATTAATCATTCATGAAAGGAGGATTATCAAGTTGTCTTAGGGATGAAATGAATTTGTACTAAAACAATAGAAACCGGACGGAAATGCGGGCGAAACCAGCGGTGAACCGCCAGTCGAGTTTGATTTCATCCCTTATTTACTGTCACTTGGATTGGTATAATGTTTGTGTCACAAGCTTGCTTCCTCTATTTCAGGCTGTTGTATTTTGGCGTTTTCATCGCAGGTTGGTATCGTAAGTTGTTTCCCACCTTTTCTACAGAAATAAAGGTATAAAGAAATGAACCACAAAATGCAAAATCCCCGCTCTTATAATAATTGAATTATTATTATTATCTTTAAGACACTCACACCAATTACTGTAATAATAGTATTAAAAGTAGCAGTAACATCAGCAATAATAGCAATAGCAATATAAATTATTTCAATAACAATAACAACAATGATAATAATAATAATAATAATAATAATAATGATAATACTACTACTACTACTACTAATAATAATAATAATAATAATAATAATACTAATAATAATAATATAAATTATAACACTAATGATAATAATAATAATAATAATAATAATAATAATAATGATGATGATGATGATGATGATGATGATGATGATGATGATGATGATGATGATGATGATGATAATGATGATGATGATGATAATGATAATAATAATAATAATAATAATAATAATAATAATAGTGCAGCGTGTTCTGCATTAGCTTGGTGTTACTTGGTGCGTGTACATATTTTAACTCGCGCGATCAAAGTATACGCAAGAAACAACACTAAGCCAACGCAGTACACCTTGAACTTGAAAGCTAGTGCCGCTGACTGGAGGTAGGGATATAGACTATATACGCAATATAATTCTGGTAGGAACACTCCGCCAGAATTCAGCAAAGTTTAGCTGTGAAACGACAACTTAACAAAATAAATAAACACATGACAACAATAAATGACGACAATAAATACCTAAGAAACGTTGCAAGCAGCATATCGTTAACCTCCCTATGATCCTTGGCTCGTGATAAGCACCGTGAAATTTCACTGACCAAGCATGTTACCACAACAGTAGTTATCGTTGTAAAGGTTGCATACCATGCAAAAGATAGCTACACATGAAAAATAGTAAACGGGGAATGTTAAGGGATGTCACAACATTATGTCTTATATGATAAAAAAAATTATCAAACACGAATCACGTGATTTTATTTGAAACAAACTCATGTTGACCATAAAAGCGAATTAATACAACCATCTCTCAACCCCGGGCTCTCAACACGCGATATTCAAAATTCCCAGACGCCAAAAGTTGCCCAGTGCAATGACGTCCCAGTAATACAATGAAGGCTGACAACAATTGAGCACAAGTAACCCCCAAGTAACCATGACGTCATTTTGAATATCGCGTGTTGGGAACTGGCTGTTTGTATTCGTATTATCTGATTATGGTCAATATGAGTTTGTTTGAAAGAAAACCACGTGATTCGTGCTTGATAGTTTTTTTCTAACATATAAGGCAGATTAAACACAAATTAAATTGTTTATCGACCACTTGCAAATCATCCTTATCTTTTTATCTTTTATTGAAACCTACAAACAGAAGCTTCTATTGTTTTTCGTAACAGATGCCAACGGGTTTTTTTTTGTTTTTGTTTTTTGTTTTTAGGAATTTGCAAATACTGTGGTTACGTGGATAGTAATAATAATATTGACTGAAAAATTATATCTATACATGTCAACTTATCAAGCATCACGATTGAAAGGATTCAAGGAATCTATTGTATGAAGATGTAATAATTATTATACCTTATAAAGCGGTAAGGCATCGTCAAGGTTGTCCGCATTGACTCTAGTTCCGATAATAAGCCACATGCCCAAAATCATGCCACTCAGTAAACCAATTAAAGCGCCTCTGTGTATAAGAACAAAATACAATTTAAACCCTAAGCATACATTTATTTTTAAACAATTTACCACCCCAGCTTACAAATCGACAATATAATAAAACCCCAGACCTTACAGCCACAATCCCCGGCCACAATATTATTTACGATTTCGGTACAAGTTAATTGCTCATCCCGAAATGATGAGTTATAACGTAGTTTTCAACAAATCAAAATGTTGGTAAACAGCGCCATGTATATCCATACTTACATTTTCCATTACACTCCCGATTTTTAAAGGGCCTTTAGATTTGATGCTTAACAGAATCGGGACATAACTTTGAATATTAGTTTCTCGGATCGTGCAAAGTATTCTATTTATTTGTTTCATTCTTTGTACATCCGGGAAACATTTTGCAGACAAATTCTTATAATGATATTTATGAGTTGTGTCACAATTTTCTTAGCTTGACCACCATTTTAAACGTGAAACTGGATTGTTAGTATACAGCCACCTTCGACTATTTATTAATACGCACGTGAGATGGGCACGGCATACCAAGATCAGCAAGCGTGACTAAATCCTCCTCCCATTGGATAGGAACTCGTTAGATAAATTAAAGTCATATTATAACATTTGCTGAGGAAGACGCCATCACTGAATTTTTAAAATTCCCTTTTTTTTTACACGATTAAATTGTACTTTATTAAACCAATATACCCTGCAAAAATCCCCACAAAAATCCGAGATTTTGAATAAAACGCCGGAACCGGCGCTTTATTATTACGATGGAATTATTCGTCGAACGCATACACGATGTTCATAACACACAGTACGTACACGGCGTGCGGGACGGTGATATACACAACAAAGGGTCGTACCACAACACGACCGAAGGAGTGGTACGTATTGGCGACATGTGCGCTGGTAGTAAATTCCAATTTTCTTTGCTTTGCCGTAGTTGTTCGGCTCAAAAATAAAAGGGGATATATCTAACAGTAAAAGCTAACATTTTCTGGCAAAGAAATGATAATCTATTTTGTTTGAAAATGTTATAATATGGCTTTAATTGAATAGCAAAATTATTACACATAGGGGATTGCGAATTGATATGTTATCAAAAACAACATTTTGAAAGTATTTGCAGACTGAAAAAAATATCTATCGACAGAAACGTTTCCAACGTAATCACAAAGTTGAACAATTTTACTGCACAGTCTCGTGTTCTTTACCGCCTTGCGTTCAACTGTATAGGAAGATCACCCTCTATGTAGAAGGTCACTTCGAGACTCACTGTCTACAAGATGTTATGGCAGCGCGGAGATGGTCACATGCGTATTTATAAATATAGTGGAAGCATACTGATAAAGCGGGGGCTTTTGTTCTGAATTCGGGAACAAGCTTGTACAATTGAAGAGCTTGTTTCCAAACCATGTTAAGTCCACAAAAACATGTTTCTGATTTACCTATGCGATATTGCAATGGGTTGAGATGCTATAGGTATAGTAATTTCAGTTGGGTGCATCATTAAAAACAAACAGTGGAGGGATGCACAGTAACAATACTGTATGAGGCGTTTGATTCCAAAATGAGAACAATATTGTTAAGCATCATTGTTGTGGTAAATCATGGCTTTTTGATGGTACAACTCATTGTTGCTAATGTCAAACTTGTCAAAGTAATTGTGATTGTATCACACAAGTAAATGAGAAATACCTGGTTGTGGACTTAACATGGTTCGGAAACAAGCTCTTCAATTATACAAACAATCAAATAAACAAATATATAAAACAACATACAAATATGCGTTGTTCCTATCTAAACTATACCTTACCTGGCATTTGCTCTTCTCCAGAACATCCCAGTGATAAACACCCCTACAAGAGGACCACCGACGGATCCAAATAATCGGTAGATCATCGAAACAAGTGTGCCATAGTTGGTGGCGAGAAATGCTAAGCCAGTAGTTACAGCACCATAAACAAGAGCTGGTATGTCAATGGAGGTTTGTGAATGAAGAGGGTTGTTCAAAACATTAGACAGTTTGCGAAATGTGGTTCAAAAGCTCAAACTTCAATGTCTAAAGGATTATAGGGGATTATTTCTTAAAATCACTCTGTCATTAGAAATGAACGCGAAAATCTATAGTGAGCTGTAAATTATGAACGAAAAGAACAATAAGTTTCCAGATTTTCTCGTAGACTACAAAATTACCTTATGTATTATCTAGTTAAAAGACCAATTATCAGAAATCTAATTTGGATTGGGGAAAAACACACCACATGTTGTTAAGAATTTCTGATTGAATTAGGTTGAAATAGTTTTCTGTCCCAAACGTCAAGCTTGGTATAATACATTTAAATCTATAGTGAGCTGTAAATTATGAACGAAAATACGTCAATTTAAGAACAATAGTTTCAGGATTTTCTCATAGACTACAAAATTACCTTACATGTAAAAAGTTAAAAGACCAATTATCAGAAAATCTAAGTTGGATTGGGGAAAAACACACCACATGTTGTTAAGAATTTCTAATTGAATTAGGTTGAAATAGTTTTCTGTCCCAAACGTCAAGCTTTGTACAATACTTTTGTGTGTGCTCATGACGTACAAAATTCAGTTTGCGAAATGAAGTTTCGTAATAACTTACGAATAAATAAAGGACTGTTTTTACTGCAGCGAGCAGTGTAGCACACTTCTGGAAGAATATTGCTACAATACTGTCAGGGTGACTGGTCCTCTCGCGTATTGATTATGCAAACCCTTTGTTGCTGGGCGCACGTCTAGTAAATCTTTTACGCGTTTACAGCTATAGTTGGTCGAGACCAGCCCTTGGCTCTCAGTTAATGAGCGAATTCAGTCCAAAATCCTGTTATACATTTAGACATATATCCATGGTGACTGAAGCTCCTTTTTATTTGGTAGAGCTTATTTGTTTACAAAAAAGGAATCCCCTTGGTGTCAGACGCTGACTTTGTTCTCATGCCGACTATACCCGCCTGTCTACTATGAGATCTCACAAAAAGGTCGATTAATCTTCCTTTGCTGCGGTGCTCCTCGCATTTGGAATAACGTGCCCATAGAGATTAGGGGAGAGGGAAAGGGAGTGCCATGGAGTGGTAGTAAGGCATTATAGCTGAGAGTGCTAAATTAGAGAGGCGCTACTTCGATGTCATACGTCATCTGCCTTTTTTGGCAGACGCCACCGCAATAAAAACGTCTTTTCTCATCTTTTCTGAAGTTGTTAGCAATTATCTCTTTCATAGATTATCTAATACCCTTTTAAAACAAAATGTATGGTATATTTACCTATTTAGAATTGTTTTTATAATTTATTGCCGATTTAACCATGATTTAACCCAGTAATTCTCACTCGTTGTGCATGATGATTGACAGCTGCATATCGGTGATTCAAAAAGGTGATCGATAGGTTTATTACGAGGAGGGCAGCAGACCCTGACTGACCCGCACTGTTTGTCACGTAGACAGACCGTGACCTGGGTAATGCAAAGCAATGGATGCGACTATGACACAAGTCTTGTCCTCAGAATCGGTATAGAAAATTTGTACAGAGTACCGCTAGCCTGATTATAGGAGGGAGAAGTTTGAGAGAGCGAGGATAGAGGCCATTGTGAGAACATTCTTGTTTATTCAAACGAAAAGCCTAAGGTAAAGTCTTTTGTCTTGAGGTGTGACCAATAACCCACTTGACCAAACTAAAAGGAGCAGCCGCTTAAACATGGCTTTCTTTTGATCGCCCATTGGTACACATGTTCCGAGACAAGCCGCTATTGGTGCAGTGACCAATCAGACGTTCACGTTGAAGAAAAACTGAGTGAGAAATCCAATCGATATATGTGCAGTTGCCGTTAAAGTTGAAGTAAATTTTCAAACTTCATTTCGCAAACTCTCTAATATTATTATGAATATTGAACTGGTATAATAGTTTTTTTTCTTTCTTAGTGATTTTCTTACTTAAAATTTTGATTATAATTAAATCTGTGGATTCGTTATGTCCTTGCTGGTGACAAGTGGATATCCATCGGCACGATTTAATCCATGTTCTAAACGGGCGGATGATATCGATGAGGGTAACTGCTACAAGTGCATTAAGACCTGAAGACACTGTACTGAAATATAAAAGAAAATGTATAGGGGATTTCATGAAACTTAACACAACTTATGTCATGCACATACCTTTTAAAAATTGTACCGAATATAAACACATTGGCCTTAGGGATGAAATCAAAACTCGACAGGCGGCTGACCCCCGGTTCCGTCCAGATGCTGTTGTTCTAAACAATAAAAACCTGACGAAACCTGACGGAACCTGCGGTCACCCGCCGATCAAGTGTTGAATTCATCCCTTAAGAAAAGAAAAGAATCCGGCAAACAGTAAGTAGAACAGTCATCTGTCGATTTCACATTACGTACTACACGTACTAGAGGACAATATCCTTTGCATGAAATAAGTAAGATCCGACTTATCCATCGGACATAATTTATGCCAGTATTCCATGATCGTGTGGACGATGCAATTCAGCCAAAAGATGGCTGACGTCTGGATAGAATTGGGAATTTCAATTGCAATATTAAGGTCATGACATAATAGCATGGCATTTAAACACATAATGAACACACAAGACAATGTTTTTGGCGTAATTCAGCCGTTTCCTTACAGGGTAGCCACGTGACCTTCCTTTCTTATGAGTCCACTGACCATGAATCATTCTTCGCCATTATTTTCCTTATACCTTGCAGAATCCAATTAAACAATTTGGAGACCACTTAGGTATCGGGACATTCTGTGGACTAAAGCTTTTTGGTCTCTGCATTCAAACGAATGTTTGCCTTTAGGCAATCATTTTATAGTCAGGGGGCATACTACTTTGTTTATAAGACCCGTGGCTTTTTGATGATGACAATGTGCCACCTACCCTAGCATGTTGTTTTAGTCCCAAGTAACATAATTATATATTTATACATGTTTACAAAAATCCAGATCCATTTTTTGCGGGTCAAGGGGGGGGGCAATTTTGGCGAGTAATATTAAAAGATTCGCAATTATTACACAGCCCTTCCCCAAATATCCAATAAAGTATTTTATATTTCTTGTGAATTTGTGATGTTATTAATGTTTAAAATATTTTCTGATAATTTCAGATCGGAATATAACTGGCATCTTGTATCTTTGACACATTTTTCAAGGTAATTCCTACTCTCAACATCAATAATATCTCAATTTCCGATTTTATAATACCATAACTTACGAACTTAATATCTTCGCTTAGGAATGTCCGATTTCATTGGGAAAAACGGCGTTGTGGAGCAAAATATCTCTTTATTCAAAATATGTAAAAACCTTAAAATTGGCATCCCTTTTGAAAATAACAGAAAAGAAAACAAAAGATTTGGGCTTTTGTTAAAAGGTAAATTTCAACAATATAAACTGAGATCAAAAAGAAACTTATAATTTTTCACAAGGTCATATCTTAAAATCCTGTCCATCAAAATGAACCAAAACTATACACATGTTTTTTCAATACTCTACTCTAAACACATGTCAGTAACCAATCAGTTATCCAACTGACACAACAGCAAAATGCACTGACATGGAACAGCTTCCTGGACCAAATTCACAGTCCAATAATTGGCACCCAGCAAAAGAAATCTGTGAGAATGAGTACAAGATCCTTGCACATGTGGTAATTCCCAAAGAGTAAGTGGAATAATGTGGAACAAGACCTGTTTATTGAAGAAAGTGTGTGAAAAGAAAAAAGCAGCACCGTTTCATCATCTCTACCAGGATCTTGTATGCATACTCACAGATTTGTTGTGCTGGGTGCCAAATGTTGGGCTGTGAAAGTGGTCCAGTAAGCTGTACCTTGTCAGTGTTTTTTGCTGCTGTGTCGGTTGGACAACTGCTTGGTTACTGACATGTGTTTTGAGTAGAAGTAATCCTGTGTGTAATTTTGGTTCATTTTGATTAACAGGATTTTAAGATATGACCTTGTGATTCACAAGTTGTGAAAAATTATAAGTTTCTTTTTGAGCTCAATACATAATAATAATGGCTTTACCTTAAGGTGCCTGCAAAAATACAAGCTATGAATAACCCTTGGAATCCAGGAATGTTGCCAAATTGTCCACTTATATAGTAAATTAAAATCTGCAGATGAATAAAAGGTTTCAGGAGGTTATTTTGGGTGATAAAGACAGTAGGTCAATCCTAACATGATGTTGATATTATTATCTTTACGTTGTAATAAAAGCCGGGTGACACCAGCATATATTGGCAAATGACGTGTACCTATCTATCACATTTCTCCATTTGTTTAAAAATGGGCTATCCCATACAACCCTTATGGAATGCAACACCTTAATCTCTTACACAGGGACTATATATGTCAATTGGAGTAGCTCCAATTAAAATTCACACTTCCTGTGTGAGAGATTAAGGTCATGTCTTCCATATGGGGTGTATGGATTTCAACTGGAATAGCACAATCCGCTTGCTCGACATGCAATCCACAACAAAGACCGGGTTATTTTATGAATTTCAATTCCCGTAGAAGTGATGATGTAACAGGATTTACTACTATAGCAATAGACCATTTGACACGTGACGATTGCCCGGCATTATGCGCGCGAATTATGCCCTGCAGTGTGCGTACGCAACGTAGTTCGCTCAGGGCATGTGCATTTTAAATCGCCCGCCACATTTCATATAGTACAAGAAAGCCATTGAACAGTGTAGCGGTTCGTCCAAACATATTGATAAACCAGTCCCTCGCCAATGTTTTAATATATCGCACTGCACTAGAATATTAACGTAGTTCCTGCGCAATGAACCATAGATGTCAAAGAACAGGAATGACGATCTGAATCGCAATTCTATTCATATAATGCTGGTCACTCGCACCTGTAAGATTAGTATCTTTGAAAAGAGCGGTATTGTATTCAACCTATGATTGCAAATATACACAGGTGAATATGCAATCTGTTGTGCAGGGAGATATATTCAAAAATCGTTTTTAACCTATTGCTACGGTAGATAATCCTGTTACATCATCACTTCTGCGGCGAATAGAAAGGGGTTATAAATGACAGTAGAGTTAGAATCATGCGGCCCATACACGTTCAATTTTTTTATCAATATCAAATACCCTTGATAAAAGAGTGGATTCAAAATCTACCATTGTACGCACAATGGTGTATTTAATATCCACTCCTACAGTTAGGGTCCACAATATTAATCAATAACATTGATCGTGTATGGGCCGCATAAGGCTTATTAGGGATACGTGGTTTACTATAGACAAATCTCACGAGCCAAGTCATGGTCAGGATTTGGTCGGCCATTACTAGCCCTGGGTCCCCGCTGCACCTGAATGTGCAAATAACGCCTAGATAAGATGCAAGGACGAGGATAATAGAATAATAGAGATATACAATAGAGATAATTCCGCAGGTCATCCCATCATATCTATTCATACATAGTCGTTTTATAGCGTTTGATATGGTGTATGACTTTATTTTCTTTGTACCGCACGTAAAAGGCAATAGACCATGTAGAAGCTGTTCCGAAGGGAATTCTATTGTGATGTAAACTTTCATCATTCTTTTGTCTACGTGTGTTTTCGCCGCAGGTGTAAAACGGGTGATGGAATGCAGTTTAAAATTCACGCCAAGGACGAATCATTTCACATTTTGGGTGCATTGTAGCCGACGGGGACCCAGTTATGGCTGCCAGTGAGGTGTAGGAATTCGTGAAATGAGATTCGTCTATATCGAACACGTGGCGTGACGAACTAACAAATGGCGTCCTTTTTGCTATTTTAACAAACATATTACGAAATCTAGCTGAGTTCAATGGTTGTACCTGGTCTGGCTTAGTGTACTTTGGAACTATAGGTGAACTGGAATCAGCAGTGAAGGCAATGGCGTCAGTGGTCAATAGAGTGTCTCTGTGTGTCATTGTTGCAGCTGAAATGGAACGGAAAAGCAATTGGAATCGTTATTTAAAACATTCGTCGTAGTAATGTAACAGGAATAATTACCATAGCGATAGGCAAAAACAGTTGTTATGATTGTACTAATTTCCAACGTTCGTTTGATACTGATGTCATGAATTAGTAAGTAAATTAATGTTTAGCAAAGTTGTACTTACTAGTCTGAGCCTGAGGCTCTAGTGATTGTTCTTTTGAAGCTGAAAGAAATGTCACATTAAATATTAAAATCAAGTCACTGTTTACAACTTTTCAAAGTTTGCTAATGGCGATATATTTCATTATGTAATTTGAGAGGGATATTTTACTGAATATACAGGGTGTATCAAAATAAAGTATACAGTTGAGTTTGAAACATGCCACTATATTAGTAAGCATGATGTGTTTTGTCAAAATAGTTAATAGCTGCAGCAACATATTGTCCTCCGATAACTGTAAAATCACAGTGACCACTAATAAGGACTCAGTGGCTATTTTTTTGTGAGTCGAGTAACAATGAAGTTGCACAAAGTCAATTAAAATCAAAGCAACATGAATATGACATATTGAACAACTTTCTTTACAGTAATTACCACGTCTTATGAGAGGTCTGCCATACCTCGGCATATCAACTTGTGCAATTATGCATGTGTGTCTGGAGTTCATCCAGGTCTGCAGGAGAAACCTTGGATGTCAGATCCTGATGTGTAAGATCAGGAGATCATAGGGACCATTCCACTTGGTGCTTCAAACCAATCACACGTTTGCCTAACAATATTCTGCAAGTTGTTTTGTCAATTACTGTAAAGAAAGTGATAAAACTGTGATTTTCATGTTATATTATTTTAATTGGTTTTGCGCAACTGCATTTTTACACCACTCACAAAAAAGCTACTGGGTATTATTAATGGTCACACGCCATCTATCGTCACAAATAACACCGTGTTATTTTCGCCGAGTTGTTTTACGCCAAAAAGAAAATGACGTCGTCCCCGTATGAGACGATAGATGCACGACAGCAGCTAAGAATAATTCTTTAATTTTAATGACGTTAATTGTAGTATTCTATATTTTTCAAATGACATTATTATTTTGTTTGTTTGTTTATTATAATAACCCGAGATGTGTCGTTCAGATCTTGTAAGTATAGCCACACATTGAAAACAATATGCTTTACGTTATTAAACACCATCACCTTACGTTCGAGATTATAGTAAACACATAAAGCAGTAATATAAATCCTTACCAAAATAATAGGCATACATCATTAATCCTTGAAAACATTGAAGGAATTTGATTAAAGACACAAAGGGTAAGTTCAACCACACGGAGCTGAAATAACATAAGAAAGACGGTAATGTATCTTTTGAAATAATAATAATAATAATAATATGGAAATTTATAACGCGCAAGTATCCGTCAGAGCCGCTCACTACGCAACAACAGGAATATGACCACAAAGGGAAACATGATGAATAGATCAAAATACAGAAGATATACCAAAGTACCATATTAAGAAAAACATTCTACACTATGATCAGCAAAAGCCATAATAAACAGATGTGTTTTAACAAAGATTTAGAAAGAGTCCAAAGTAGTACAGTTTTTAATGTGAGTTGGTAGATTGTTCCAAAGTTTAGGAGCACAAATGACAAAAGAACGGTCGCCAAAAGAGTTGCTAGATCGTGGTTCCTGACGAAGATGAAGATTGGCTGAAAGAAGCCCAGGAATATAAGTGTGCAGAAGTTCTGAGATATATGACGGTGCAAGTCCATTTAGTGATTTGAAAACAAAAGTGAGAATCTTAAATTCAATGCGTTGTTTAACAGGTTGTCAGAGGTCATTGCTTTATGAATATTCAAGAATGCATGAGTTACATGGGAATTACTCCAGGTTGGAAAATCAATTCTTCCTATTGTACTACATTTGTATATTAAAAAAAAATTGAAATCACACTACTTGGAGATATCAACCAGCAATGTGAACCGGGGTGTGATGACTGACCTCATTACTATGTATATTTCCGACTTTTAGAGACGGAAGGAAAGAATATATTGAAGGCTTTACCAAAAAGGTGAATCGACTTACATTTTTGCTTGCGTCAGCGTCTTTGCAGATAGCATTCTCTGTACTGAAGTCTGACTTACAGCCCACAGTGGCATGAATGTTAACCAACCACCAAAAACAAGAGACGGGAAGGTAGTTCTCTCCGTAACATCAAAGGGGAAGCTGTAAGGTAACATGTTGCCAGCAAAATGAAATTAATCACTTTAGGGAAAGGTTTAAATTATAAAGGGGAGGACACGGTTATACAGCGGTAATTAAGGGCTGCAGCTCATGATTCAGCTCCGGTGGTATCATCGTCCTACACTCAGTGGCGTAGGTAACTTTTAGAGCATAGTATTTGCAAACTCGTATCAACAGCCTAAATAATTCGGCATTTTTTTTGGAAATAAAATCGCCTCCAAATCAATGGGCAACCTGTTTCAAAATTTAAAAAGGGAAGTGTTCGCTTTTGAAGAGAAAAACGCGCATGTACATTTTATAGATTTTGACAAGATTTTACGTCAACAGTTTTGTTTCTTGTGACTACATTTAACCAAACGTCTCCACATGATCAAAGAACCAAATTTATTGTTTTATTGGCATGTGGCGGCATGTAGGCTCCACGGGCCCTTGGACTAAGTCACTGTCCATACCACACCCAACCCCACTTAATGAGGATTTAGACCGATGACGTCTGTAAAATTTGCCGACTCTAAATAAAAATGGGAAATTACAATATTCGATGCTGCATAGCATGCATTTTATAGGACATTAATTTTTATCATCCTTTTCATATATTATGTCGCACTTAAAATCAACATATTCATATAATTACGTTTAAAGGTCCTTGACGCGATCGACAGCCTCATCCTCCATTTTTATTCATCAAAATTTTGGTCCCAGAAGAAAGCTCATATTTGTCTCATTATTCCAGTGAAATTTAACGTCCAAGATATTTAACTTGTTAAAACACTCAAAATTTGGAAATATATTGTTTTTAATCGGAGACCTCAGTCTAAGATAGAAAACATAACATGAAAGATTGGACCACGTCTCTTCAATCTTCTCCCGTTCATGTTTCGTTAATTTGCATATGAATACTGTTGGGTACGGTATAGAGTACCGAAGTGTGACGTCATAAAATTTTCTTTTTTGCATTTCAGCATTTCATTACCATATTTCAGTAGAACATGATGAAAAACATCCACAGTCAAATTTGGTGGGAATCGGATCATGAGGGCCGAGATATGACCACATGAATACCTAATTAGCCCCATTGAAATCAGTGTAAATTGACCTGGTTCATAATTGTTTGGAACCAGGCCAATTTACACTGATTTCAATGGGGCTAATTAGGTATTCATGCGGCCATATCTCGGGCCCTCATGATCCGATTCCCACCAAATTTGGACTGTGGATATTGTTCATCATGCTCCACCGATACATGGTATTCTAAACGCTGAAATGCCTCATCACTTCGGTACTCTATAACTATGATTACAGAACCACCTCACCTCCACATGCAAACATACCCCACACACATCACCCCTAGCTACCTACACTGAATTCAACATGTATCCCTTTCACACACATATATCTAATATATAGGCCTAATACAATTCTGGAAATGCAGATTATCCAGTTTACGGATCTCCACGCACATGATTACAATCATATTGCTTTAAATGTTGATGGTAGGTACGATACCGCCCTTGTACAGCCTTTAAAGAAATAAGCGATACATACTAAAATATGTTTAGACGACCATCTTGCTTGTTAATCTCCCACACTGGCAGGATCCCTCCTACCTGGATGCACCCCACGATAATGACTAACAGGGTGGTACCGAACATAACACAGAACATAAACACATCTGTCCAGATCACACCTTTCATGCCACCCTGTATAAGAGTTAACAAACATTGTTTTGCAGAAAAAAATCATTGTTTTCGCATGTTATTATGAAATTCAAAATAACTGAAAAATAATTATAAATAACGAACAATCTGTCTTCTGATTATCAGTGCATAAAGTTTGTAAATCTTATATAACTGCGTTTTGTTCGCATTGTGACTCTGATATATTTGACGCCATCATTTATACGATGAAGTTTACCGAGAGGGTAGGTCATTACTTGTTGATCTCGATTTCAATCATCATGGTCATAAGCATGTTAACACAGGTACCCAATAGAGCTGGGGTTTGGACTTTTCCGGCGGAATAAAGGTAGTCGAATTCGGCATCAGGTACTATCATTGATTGGTTATTGAATACTGGTGCATCGATTATTGATTATTGATAAATCGATTATGGACCGATCAATCAATCCAGTATAGACAACCGTTTAGGTTGATTGACTCCAAAGTAGTTTAGGACAAACAAAATGTACTTGATGAATCAAAAGCTCGAAAGGGCTGAAACAAGATCAAAGCACTTATCAGAAATGTTTCTTAGAAGTACTAATTAAGAACCGAAATCCTATCGAGATTGACCTGTAATGTATAGTCGTTGTTTGCCAATTGTTCAAAAACGAACTTACCAAAGTTGTATAAAGAGTTACGACTGATGCAGTTATTAGAATAGTTTTCCAAAGGGCAAAGCCAGTCACTGGGTATGGATAAAAGTAGACATACAGGTTTATATAAATTGTGCATCATTTTATATCATACATTGTATGCAAATCTGAAAATTATTCACTGACAACATCTGACAGTGCTTTAACCTCTAAATAAAAAAAACACAGCTGTGTTGATACGATATAATATCATAAAATGTAACGGTGTGTAACCAAACAGTAGGGTATTGTGAGGTACGTGATCATGAATACATACTCATGAAACGTGATCATAAAATGAACACCTGTACATGTCCTCCCTTTAAAGATAATAAAACATCGCCTGATTGGACAAGAACGCATAAATGTGTGTTGTTTAAAAACACATTTTAATGTTAGTGTAAAACTGCAGTGAATGCTTGTCTATTTTTATGGCAAAGAATGAAGTGAGATTTCGTGCTCGTGGGTAATCTATACCCATTGCGGGAGCCTCATAGAATACATCGGTTGGTTATCGTCATTAATCAAAATGGTTGAAAATTTTGACCAAAATCCATCAAAATAAAATAAAAAACAGGTCCTAGTTTTAAAAATTAATAAAAAAGCGTTTTTGTTACGTTTCCCGAAAATAAAGTTGGGGTAATTTAAAACGGGGTTTCTTTTCGGGAATTGTCTTCAAAATGAGCATTTTTGCCTAAATTTGACCTCACAGATGGATTGGTCGAGACTTTTCCATTCTAAATATGTGTACTTTTATATACTTACAATTTAGCAGTTAAGATGTCAAAATAGTCCGAAATTGATAGTTTTGTCTGGCACTAAACTCTTAGATTTAACAAAAACATTCTATACTCTGATCAGCTCTAAATAGGCGGGACTCATAACATCGTGGATTGATACAGAATGGCGTACACACAGCTAGGCGCAGCACCTACGCGAACTGCGCTTTGCGTTTTGCGTGAATGACTCGTGCTTTTGTGAATTTACGCGTGCGTAAGTTGGAACTTTATTGACTCGCGCAGTCATACTGCAGTTACTGTCCGTTTTCCTATACACAATACACAGTGCTCTCACCATTGACGCGTGACCCCTACAAATGATGTACGTTGCAAGAATGGGCACTTGCCTAGTTAACATCACTGTGTGAAAAATAACCAGCCAATATGTTAGCTATTCTCCAAACTTCTAGCAAATATATTTCTCTAACATGACCTAAAATTACAGCTAGGTTAGATGTTCAGAAATAGTCGCACTTTTGTAAAATATGAGTGAGGGCAAGGCATAGCTAGCCAACTCCCCGTGTTAATTGAATGGAGATTTGACCGAAAATATTGGTATCGGACCGCTCACTTCTGAAGGATGCCACAAAAAACGGTACAAGCTACATCTTAACTATTCTCTGGCAATCATCATGATGAGTTTCTTATATAGTATGCCGAAATTGGGTACTGTAGGTGATTGACAAAGGGTCGCACTTTTCTGATAAATAAGTGACAGTGAACATGAAATATCAGCGCCCATAAACCCAAGTTAGTAGCTAGTTAGTGGAGGCCGTCACGGGACTGATTATTGATTATTGAAGTGCCTTATTAATAGATACGCACGATTTAGGGCAAGCAAAACCAACCGGGACACTTTTGGAGACATCATCATCATCATCATCATCATCATCATCATCATCATCATCATCATCACTTTCTACATTTTTTCTAAACAACATAGGGCCTACCGTTTTAATAAGATTTTTTTCTTGAAATGCATGTAACTATAATTATTGTTTAGAGCGTGATGAAATAAGACATCACGATTTTCATCACAAAACAAATATAATGCATAAGAAATCGTTTGTTTTAGAGCGTGATGATGAAATAAAACATCACGATTTTCATCCCGAAACAAAGTAATACATAAGAAATCAATTTTTCGTGAGTGATGAAATAAAACATCAAAATTGTCATCACGAAACAAAGTAATACATGAGAAATCGTTTGTTTTAAAGCGTGATGAAATAAAACATGACGATTTTCATCACAAAACAAAGTAATAGGCCTACAAAAGAAATACATTTTTCGAGAGTGATTAAATAAAACATCACGATTTTCATCACGGAACAAAGTAATACATAAGACATCGTTTGTTTGATTGCAATCAACCGCGACAGTTCGTCTCACACACATAACAATGCACTGCGATCAAATAGGTTGATGACAACATTTGATTGAATGGACTGCACTGCGCCATGATTACGTGCACCGGTTCAAATCCTTTGTTTGGAGCCAATCAATAATTTCACGTACAGCCTCTATGCAAATTAGAGTTTACACACGCTGCAGCTGGGGTAATCGACCGAAGCTGGTTGCCGTTAGTGATCGAATGCATGAGCTTATTTGCTTTACTGAATCGATTTACTGGATTAATTTCCTGTTAACTGGGTTTAATGCCACAAAGGTCGAATCGCCTTTGCCATGGACCATGACTGCATCATGTAACAAAAAACCGATTAATTCCCGCCTATTAAGAGCTGATCATAGTATAATCTTAATTTCCTATTTTAATTTGTGTCTTTTTGTTTCTTTGTTTCTTATTAATTTTATTGTCTTCCTTCTAAAAATAGCAAAATTGTTTGAAAAAATCATGGGCACACTTAATACTACTCACTTACCAATTTCAATTGCCAGAGCTGGTGAATACGTAACGATTGCCATATACATCGTTGTTTGCAATATAAAGACCGCTGCACCTAATATGCGCAAAACAACATCGAACCGCATTTGAAGATACTGGATAAAGCAAAAATGAAGCAAATGATCAAATAGGTTTGATAATACATGCAATTACTTACCCCAAAGGGACGTTTTTGGTTTTTAACGAAATTGGGGGGGGGTGCCCTATTTTTTCCCGCTTTGAGAAGAATAGCAATCAGTATCTATTTTTTTATGTTTAATCCTGGCCTTCAATTAGGCCAAGATAAATAAACAATTATTTTCTTGCACTCCAGTGAGATTTTTGGGGTGGGTCGGTCGGTCGAAAAAAGATTTTTTTCTTTTAATGACTCACTACTGTAAATGCTGTAGAAGTGACGCAATAAATCGGATTAACTACTATAGCAATAAATGAATACAATATAATTATAGCAATAGATTGAATATAATACCACTCTTTTTAATGGATACTGATCTCATTTAAAGGTGCGAGTGATCAGCATAGCAATGCATAGGTACCGCGTGAACGTACCAGTGTATGGCGATATAGTCAAAAATTGTATTCATCTATTGCTATAGTAGTTCATCCGATTATTACATCACCTCTACAGGCAATGAACATTGGTCTTTTGGAAATACACATACTTCACTTCAATACGCAAGATACACCATAGAAATTGATTCAATTAGAACAACTGCATACTTACGTCTATTGAAAAGCATAAATGGATAGTTATAAATGTTAGAATTTTCTTCTCAAGAAAAATGTTGATGGCCAAATGTAGCTTTAAAATGAAATTTAGACACAAAAAAAGTAATATACACCCATTCAAATTATTAACTAAAAACTAGAAGGAACTAGTGGCAAATGGTGGTCATAGACCACAAACCTAGCTGGGGCATGTTGGTGTTGTGGAGGTATCTGACCCCTACAAAATGTTCCAAAAATGCTCCCCTGGTCATGGGGTTTGTTTTCACCGAGTTTGAGTCCCGTACTCCTAACAGATGTCCAAAAAATTCAATTCTAAGATTTGACCCCAGATGACCTTTGACCTGACCTATGCATGATATTCCATAATGTTCCCCTGGTCTTGAGGTTTGTTGTCACCATGTTTGAGCCCCGTACCTCTTACAGATATCCAGAAAATGAAATTCTACGATTTGACCCCAGATGACCTTTGACATGACCCTTGCACAGTGTTCCAAAATGTTCCCCAGGTCAGTAAGTTTGTTGTTGTGGAGTTTGAGCCCCGTACCCCTAACAGATGTCCAGAAAATGCATTTAGAAAATTTGACCTCTACATGACCTTTGACCTGACCCCTGCAAAATGTTCCCCTGGTCATGAGATTTGTTGTCACTGAGTTTGAGCCCCATACCCCTTGCAGATATCCAGAAAATGAAGTTATAAAGATTTGACCCCAGATAACCTTTGACCTGACCCCTGCAAAGTGTTCAAACATGTTCCCCTGATCATTAAGTTTGTTGTCACCAAGATTGAGCTCCGTACCCCTTACAGATGTCCAGGAAATGCGTTTCTAAAATTTGACCTCTGCATGACCTTTGACCTGACCCCCGCAAAATGTTCCCCTGGTCATGAGATTTATTGTATCGAGTTTGAGCCCCATACTCCTTACAGATGTCCAGATAATGCAATTGTAAGATGTTACCCCCTTAATGACCTTTGACCCCAATTCTGTGTGCAAGGTATGGGCACTGGGTAAAGCCGATGCACATGTGTAAGTAACGTCATTGTGCTATGTAATATGTGGCAGAAGAAGCATTTTGAAGATATTTGGTTATATACCGAAAATGCCCTTTAATGACCTTTGATCCCAATTCTGTTTGCACCATATGGGCACTGGATATAGGCGATACATATGTGCAAGTTACGTAATTGTAGGGTGTAACATGTAGGAGGAGAAGCATTTTGAAGTTTGTTGCCAGAAGAAGAAGAAAGAAAGAAAGAACTAGATCTGGTTACAGATCTGGACCTAGCCGGGGCCGGAAATGCCAGTCTTAACTTAAAGTTTGACCTTTGACCGGCTATTATGAACATCTCACACCATTAATGGTGCATCACTGTAGCATGTAGGGGCTTTATCCGTCTTCCATAGGCTGAGATACAGCTACTTTTCCGTAATTTTAAACATTTTTTTGCAAATTTGACGTTTTGACCTCCTTAATGACCTTTGACCCCAATGTAAAAAAAACCTCATATACACCAAGAAAATGCATTGTTACAGTTTAAATAAAAAAAATCTACTATGCTTAGTTATGGAGATAAAAATTCTTAAAGTTATTTAGCTTAAAACCGGAAATGACGTCTAAATGACCTTTAAACAAAAAATAAAAATACCGTACATACATCGGGTAACACTAATGCATGTATGAAGTTTATGTCACTCTGGTCTGGTTACGTTTTGAGATTAAAAAAAAAGAAAATATTTGATGATTTTTGGTTTTGACCGGAAGCGACCCCTTAATGACCTTTGACCCCAAAACTGTAGACACCCCAAAGACCCTGGTTGGTAGTAGCAATGCATGTGTGCCAATGACAACACTCTGCTATGTAATTTGTAAAAGCAGTGATTTTTTGAATATTTTTAGCTTTCAGACCGGAAATTACCCCTTAATGACCCTTGACCCAAATTCTGTGAATAACTTATAGGCACTGGATATAGCCGATGCATATGTGTAAGTGACATCATAGTACTATGTAATTTGTGGCAGAAGAAGCATTTTGAAGATATTTCGTTTTATACCGGAAATGACCCCTTAATGACCTTTGACCCCAAATTTGTGAATATCCTATAGACACTGGATATAGCCGATGCATATGTGCAAGTGACGTCATTGTAGGATGTAACATGTAGGAGAAGAAGCATTTTGAAATTTGTTGCCAGAAGAAAGAAAGAAGCAGAAGAAACTAGATCTGGTTACAGATCTGGACCTAGCCGGAGCCGGAAATGCCAGTCTTAAAGTTTATGGACATCTCACACCATTAATGGTGCATCACTGTTGCATGTAGGGGCTTTATCCGTCTTCCATAGGCTGAGATATAGCTACTTTTCCGCAATTTTAAACATTTTTTTGCAAATTTGACGTTTTGACCTCCTTAATGACCTTAGACCCCAATACAAAAAAAACCACATATACACCACGAAAATGCATTGTTACAGTTTAAATTAAAAAAATCTACTATGCTTAGTTATGGAGATAAAAATTCTTGAAGTTATTTAGCTTAAAACCGGAAATGACGTCTAAATGACCTTTGACCGAAAAAATTAAAATACCGTGCACACATCGGGTAACACTAATGCATATATGAAGTTTATGCAACTCTGGTCTGGTTACGTTTTGAGATTTTAAAAAATGAACATATTTGATGATTTTTGGTTTTGACCGGAAGCGACCCCTTAATGACATTTGACCCCAAAACTGTAGACACCCCAAAGACCCTAGTTGGTAGCAATGCATGTGTGCTAATGACAACACTCTGCTATGTAATTTGTAAAAACAGTGATTTTTTGAATATTTTTAGCTTTCAGACCGGAAATGACCCCCTTAATGACCTTTGACCCAAATTCTGTGAATAATTTATAGGCACTGGATATAGCCGATACATATGTGTAAGTGACGTCATTGTAGGATGTAACATGTAGGAGAAGAAGCATTTTGAAGATATTTGGTTTTATACCGGAAATGACCCCTTAATGACCTTTGACCCCAAATTTGTGAATATCCTATAGACACTGGATATAGCCGATGCATATGTGCAAGTGACGTCATTGTAGGATGTAACATGTAGGAGAAGAAGCATTTTGAAATTTGTTGCCAGAAGAAAGAAAGAAAGAAAGAAGAAGAACTAGATCTGGTTACAGATCTGGACCTAGCCAGGCCGGAAATGCCAGTCTTAACTTAAAGTTTGACCTTTGACCGGCTATTATGGACATCTCACACCAACGGTGCATCACTGTAGCATGTAGGGGCTTTATCTGTGTTCCATATAGGCTGAGATACAGCTACTTTTCCGTAATTTAAAAAAAAATGCAAATTTGACGTTTTGACCTCCTTAATGACCTTTGACCCCAATATAAAAAAAAACCATATATACACCAAGAAAATGCATTGTTACAGTTTAAATTTAAACAATCTACTATGCTTAGTTATGGAGATAAAAATTCTTAAAGTTATTTAGCTTAAAACCGGAAATGACGTCTAAATGACCTTTGACCAACAAAATAAAAATACCGTACATACATCGGGTAACACTAATGCATATATGAAGTTTATGTCACTCTGGTCTGGTTACGTTTTGAGATATAAAAAAATTAAAATATTTGATGATTTTTGGTTTTTGACCGGAAGCGACCCCTTAATGACCTTTGACCCCAAAACTGTAGACACCCCAAAGACCCTGGTTAGTAACAATGCATGTGTGCTAATGACAACACTCTGCTATGTAATTTGTAACAACAGTGATTTTTTGAATATTTTTAGCTTTCAGACCGGAAATGACCCCTTAATGACCTTTGACCCAAAATCGGAGAATAACTTTTGTGTACCTGTAATAGCCGATGCATATGTGTAAGTGACATTATCGTACTATGTAATTTGTGGCAGAAGAAGCATTTTGAAGATATTTGGTTTTATACCGGATATGAACCCTTAATGACCTTTGACCCCAAATTTGTGAATATCCTATAGACACTGGATATAGCCGATGCATATGTGCAAGTGACGTCATTGTAGGATGTAACATGTAGGAGAAGAAGCATTTTGAAATTTGTTGCCAGAAGAAAGAAGACGAAGAAAGATCCGATAGCATCACAAGACCTAGCCGGTGTCCCGGCTAGGTAACTAGATCTGGTTACAGATCTGGACCTAGTCGGGGCCGGAAATGCCAGTCTTAACTTAAAGTTTGACCTTTGACCGGCTATTACGGACATCTCACACCATTAATGGTGCTTCACTGTAGCATGTAGGGGCTTTATCCGTCTTCCATAGGCTGAGATACAGCTACTGTTCCGTAATTTTAAACATTCTTTTGCAAATTTGACGTTTTGACCTCCTTAATGACCTTTGACCCCAATATAAAAAAACCTCATATACACCGCGAAAATGCATTGTTACAGTTTAAATTAAAAAAATCTGCTATGCTTAGTTATGGAGATAAAAATTCTTGAAGTTATTTAGCTTAAAACCGGAAATGACGTCTAAATGACCTTTGACAAAAAAAATAAAAATATCGTGCATACATTGGGTAACACTAATGCATATATGAAGTTTATGTCACTCTGGTCTGTTTACATTTTGAGATAAAATTTTTTTGAACATTTTTGATAATTTTGGTTTTTGACCGGAAGTAACCCCTTAATGACCTTTGACCCCAGAACTGTAGGCATCCTAAAGACCCTGGCTAGTAGCGATGCATGTGTGCTAATGGCGACTCTCTGCTATGTAATTTGTAAAGACAGTGATTTTTGAATATTTTTTACAAATTTTTCAGACTTTTACCGGAAATGACCCCTTAATGACCTTTGACCTCAATTTTTTAAAATAAGTTTTAAGCACTGCCACATGTTGATTCATATGCATGAGTCACATGATCATTGCATGTAATTTGTGGAAAGAGAAGCATTTTTTTTTTTTCAACATTTTTGACCATAAGGTCAAGGTCAAAGGTCACAGTCAGGTTAAAGTCAAATGTAAGGTTTGGCCTAGTCCAGTGGTCATTTGGCTCAAGTATGGTTGAACTCTGTCAAAGCATAAGAGAGCTAGGGCGAAACGTGGCAAGTCACGCAAAATGTCACGCTTTGTTGCCAGAAGAAGAAAGAATTAGCTGTGGTCTAAGACCACGAACACAGCCGTGTTGTGACCCCTTAATGACCTTTGACCCCAGAATATATGAAAACGCCCATAGACATTGGCTAATGTCAATGCATGGGTGCACGTGGCACCACTTTGCTATGTTATTTGTGGCAGAAGGGGCATTTTGAAGGTTTTTCGTCTCAGACCGGAAGGGACCCCTTAATGACCTTTGACCCAAATAAAAAAAAACACATATGAATTGGGTAACCACAATTCATGTGTGATCATACCGTTACTCTCCTATGGTTTAATTAGCAAATAAAAATTGTTTGAAGATTTTTCGTTTTATACCGGAAGTGACCCCTTAATGACCTTTGACCCCAAATCTGTGAGGACCCCATAGACACTGGGTAATAACAATGCATGTGTGCAAGTGGTGTCACTGTCCTACGTAATTTGAGGGAGAAGAAGCATTTTAAAGGTATTTCGTTTTATACCGGAAGTGGCCCTTAATGACCTTTGACACTAAATAAAAAAATACCACATATACACAGGGTAACAACAATTTATGTGTGAACATATCTTTACTGTCCTATGTTTTTCTTAGCAAATAAAAAATTTTGAAGTTTTTTCGTTTTATACCGGAAGTGACCCCTTAATGACCTTTGACCCCAAATCTGTGAGGACCCCATAGACACTGGATAATAACAATGCATGTGTGCAAGTGGTGTAACTCCTACGTAATCTGTGAGAGAAGAAGCATTTTGAGTTGAAATCACGTTTTTGACCCCTATGACCCCTGCGTGACCTTTGACCCCACGAGTTTCATATGACATGTAGGGGCATGGTCAATGATGGTTGTGACCAAGTTAGGTCAAAATCGGTGTAAGCATGTAAGTGCTAGAGCAAATGTAGTGGTCGGCAGAAAGAAGAAGAAGAAGAAGAAAGAAGAAGAAAGAACCTGTAAGAAAAAAGACACAGCCGTGACTAACGTCACGGCTGTGTAAAGATCCGATAGCATCACAAGACCTAGCCGGTGTCCCGGCTAGGTAACTAGATCTGGTTACAGATCTGGACCTAGCCAGGGCCGGAAATGCCAGTCTTAACTTAAAGTTTGACCTTTGACCGGCTATTATGGACATCTCACACCATTAATGGTGCATCACTGTAGCATGTAGGGGCTTTATCCGTCTTCCATAGGCTGAGATACAGCTACTTTTCCGTAATTTTAAATATTTTTTGCAAATTTGACGTTTTGACCTCCTTAATGACCTTTGACCCCAATATAAAAAAACCTCATATACACCGAGAAAATGCATTGTTACAGTTTAAATTAAAAAAATCTACTATGCTTAATTATGGAGATAAAAATTCTTGAAGTTATTTAGCTTAAAACCGAAATGACCCCTTAATGACCTTTGACCCCTTATCTGTGAACACCCTATAGACACCGACCAAAGTCAAATCACATGATCTAAGCATGTCACCATCACATGTAATTTGTGGAAGAAGAAGCATTTTGAAGATATTTGGTTTTATACCGGAAATGACCCCTTAGTGACCTTTGACCCCAAATCTGTGAACACCCTATAGACACTGGATATAGACGATGCATATGTGCAAGTGACGTCATTGTAGGATGTAACATGTAAGGGAAGAAGCATTTTGAAATTTGTTGCCAGAAGAAAGAAAGATCCGGTAGCATTTCAAGACCTAGCCGGTGTCCCGGCTAGGTAAGAAGAAAGATCCGATAGCATCACAAGACCTAGCCGGTGTCCCGGCTAGGTAAGAATCGGAGAGCATTACAGTACCTAGCTGGGGTGTGTAAACCCCCCAGCTAGGTAAAAAAGGGCTGACCTGATTTTGGCCAATTTTAGATCGGTCGGTGGAGGCAAGCAAACATTTGTTTGGCCTTATTTCAATGTTAATAACATCACTCACCTCATACGCACTAGTGATTTGCAAGTCATAAAACACGGGGACAAATATTATTGCTATTGATGAATATAACAGAATGTAACCAAATATGGCATTGAAATACAATCCCCCGTGAACAAATGTCTCAGCAGGAGTACCAAGAAGTGATATTGGTGATACGAACGATGCTAATAAAGTCATAGCAACTGGAATACTGAAGACGCTGCGATCCGCCAAGAGGAATCTGTATTAGTAAAGATGGTGTGTATGTCAATAAACATTGAACACGATCTAGCCATAGAGGCCAAAAGAGGCATTTTTTGAAAGATATTAATTGATACCTATACTAACATTAGGTTTCAACAAACATCCTGAGAACACCAAAGGTCTAGCATACTTGGTTCTAAAGTTCTGAAGTTTTGTGAAGTCTATTTTCTTATGTATTTTATTGTTTTTTACTCCATATTTTTGCCTTTATCTCAATTTCAAATTCACCACCTTTGGTCTCCATGGATCAGTTCGTGTCACATATTAATTAAACCGAACAATTGGCATGGCATGCATAGGGTTACCCGTATAGCATGTGTAGAAACGATAAATAAAGTTCCAGCATTTCCAATGTTTAAACATTTTCTTACACTTTCTCAAATTTAACAAAAACATACAAAGTTGATTATTTTAACTAATTGAAACCACAACTTTGAACGTCTTGATCCGCCATTGTTTAGGTATATCTCAGATGTCTGGAAAAAGGGGACTCCAAAGAACAACATATATTAAAGGGGATGATTGCGTTGTGGTTCCCGGTTTAGGGGTCCCCGCTTTTTAGATTTCATGGGGCAAAAAAAAACGGTCCCAAAACAACCATCCATAATAAGCAGGCTGGTAATCACGATTTGGCGATTGGTTGGACGTCTTTTTACTATCGTTCGAACTGCGCAGGCGGCGACCGGATGTTGCGCTCGCCGCGCTCGCCGCTTCGCGGCGAGCTGTCGCGGCTTCGCCGCTCCCCTCCCCTCGGCAAGGATCGTGAGTCGTCTTTGACAAAGACTACGCAGGGCCGGGCCTGCTGAAGGGTCCCGGAATATTTAAGAGACGTTTTTGTGGCACTTTTGTCTATTTTGGCCACAATAAAGAGCTCAATTTCAGCCCGGAATATCATACCTTTTTAGGATATTTTTTTAGTTTGATACTATTTTCAGAGACGCTATAAAATCAATACAAATACAATGTAGCCTATATTATGATGATATCCATAGAGTGCCCATTTAGGGTTTTAATTCTTAATTTGTTGGGTTTTTGGTGTCATTTCCTATCAAATCAAATCCATCTATATTCTATAGGCCAAGGTCATATGTATAATGAACGTCAGTTATATCTCATTGGATCATTTTAACAATATAATAACCAGATATCGTGTTATTGTTCCGAAAACCACTGACCGTGAAACAAGGACAATGAATACAGGGTGTATCAAAATGATTGGTACCCATCAGTATCCAGCGAGCATGGCCAAGAACGCACATCAAAATGCAGTAAAACATCCACCTTGTTTGTTGAATTTTGTTATATAAAAGGTCGTTTACACAATCAATAGTATTCATTTCAGGAAGATCTAATGTTGAATTTGGAAGAAGCAGGTGTTTCATTTAACAACAAAACTGATGGGTACCAATCATTTTGATACACAATGTACGGACAAAAGTTCCAAATGCTCTGAAAGTCAATTTTTAACTTACTAAACAGCAAGTTGGAAATATTAAAGCATCGGTGTTTGGAAGATGGTTCAGGATCACTATCATTTGGTTTGTTCCCTAATCCTCTGTGAAGATCGACCAGCAATTCAAAGTTGAAAGACAAGAGTTTACATACCTATTGATAGTTTTTTGGCCACCCTTAGTACAACCATGGTAGAGCCCAGTCAAAGTTGAAATAACAAGAAATAGCGCAAATACGATGTAGTCTACTACACCGAGCGGGTAAATGGCATCGGACATGATAGGAAGGCTTGGTTGATACTAGAAATAAAGGAAATGAACTATAATAAGATATCTTCAAACCACATATTGTCAGGAAATATAAATACCTTGAGAATAATACATGTATACTAAACTGGGCTAAAAAGAAACGTATAATTTTTCACATGGTCATATCTTGAACATTTGTCCATCAAAATGAATCAAAACTACATACATGATTTCTACTCGACTCTATTGACATGTTAATATCCCAACGGTTACTTTACTGACATTACTGAAAATTGCACTGGCATGGAACCACTTGCTGCAGAGGATGATTTAAGGTTAAATACAATTGATTTTCAAGGCTTGATTCCAGAGGGGCGTAAGTTAATAATGGAAACAGCCATGCAGAAAAGAATGAACTCACGCGTACAATAGTGTATCAATCTGAACTAGGGCCACGGACAAACCGCGGCTCGTGAGTCATCCTATATGTTACAGGGATCGGGAAGGGGCGACCATGATAGGACCATATCGGCTGATGTGGGAGGGGGGTGATTGTGGGCAGCCGTTTTCGGCAATTTTCCTTTGGATTTTCTAAATTTTCAATTTTTAAAATTATCCTGGATGATATCTGTCGTGAAATAAATCAATGCTTCTATAGGCTATAATAGGCCCAGTATGCCTATTTATACCCTGATTATGCAATATATATGCCTACAACAATAACTACAACAACAGTAACAAAACCAACAACCAATATTTTGTTAATCTAATTTGTAAAAATATATTCATAGGCCGCGCCTATTAGACTAGTATAGCCTAAAAATTCCTGAATTATATAATGAAAAAAAAACGGGCAAAAACAATCAATCGCTGCAGTCAGAAAGAAAGAAACGAAGAAGAAAAAAAGAAAAAAGTGAGAGAAAAATAAAATAAAATAGATGGAATGGACCACATAGGGACTCGAACACGTACCAGAGTTCTCCAGCTCAAAACTAAAGTATTATATAGTCGAACGTGAGTCCTGCGCGCTAACCGATTGAGCTACTGAGTGATCTGTGAAACCGATTGATATCAAACTGACTATTATGGAATAGTGCATACCAGGCTCTTATGATAAACAATCTCATCACCGCTGTAAATCTCGGTGGTATCGATGGCGGAAAACCTCGATTTTTGCAAAAGTAGCTTAAATTTGGAGTGAAATTCAAATGGTAAAGGAATCGTCATACTTTTGAGAAATAATGTAGGCAGTTAGAAATCAAAATTAACGTTCCACAATCCAGATATCGATAATGTAACATAACAGTGTTTCGTGGTACAAGATTCTCGAAAATTGTTCCCAAAAACGGGCTAATAAAATTTAATCGGTACTGTATTTGGTTCTTCCCCATGGCAACATTATTTCTTTGGTCGATTTGTAGAACAATACAAAAAAGGAGAAAACAATCACTCGGCGTGGTTTTATACGGAGCGAATATTTGAAAAAAACTGCATGGAACGTGTTTTTGATCTTGTGAACATGGTGCGTAAAAATGATTTAAACGAAGGATTTTCAAACGGATTCTAAAAATTGGTACAAACACACAAAAATAATGTTAAGATACATCCATGCACCAACATTTGACTCACTGCGATATTTGATTGCTGAGAAAACGCGGTTTTAGAGAACAACTTGATACGTCTTTTATACGTTTTTTATACGTTTCTTCGTGTAACCTTAAGGAAACCACATCATGCACTGTAAAAGTGTTATCACTAGAGTTTCAACTGCCACTTTACTTTTCAAGTCCCATTTAACTCTGTGCAAAAGATATTGTTTTAGAATTGCCCGTGTGTCATTATTACTTGGTCGATTTCAGATTTAAAGTGATGTATGCATGAAGGATAATTTACACCTTCTGTAGATAACATAAAATGTGAAATCGACCAACGTTTTGAAGGTGTTCTTATTGTAAATATATCTGTCCAAATTCAAATTTAACCATGCACGTGTGTATGCAGTGGGCGGGCAGTAGTGTCATGTTCACTCACACAGCTGTGCTAACCGCAAGACTTGCTGGGAATGCACTTCCCAGCATCATCCTCTGCACTTGCTGTATCATGTTTGCTGGAAATGTCGGCGACATAGAGCTTATGTCGCCGAAGAAATCGAAAGAAAGTTGAAATGAATGTTATGACACTTATCCAAATGTTGTTGTTTTTTCGGGGGGGGGGGCACTGGGGGGCAAAGTGAATTTAAGGGGGGCAAAATGTACACATTTTGTTCAAAAATGCCACAAAAAGTAGAAATTTACGTAATTTGGGGGTTTTTGCCTAAAAACTGGGGAAAAACTGGGGTCAAGATAAATAATAATAATAATAATGAGAGATTTAATATAGCGCCCAACGCAAATAGCCTCTGGGCGCTTTACAAAACATAAAACCTAGGGAACAAAAAATTTAAAAACAATATATAGCCTAACTTAAACATACTATTACACATACACAATATTGCAAGAAAATGACAGGGTACATTGCACAAGATTGGAAGCACACAGCAACTCTTAGGTGGGGAGCCGAGCCGGGAGAAGAAAACAGAGCAAAAACAAGGAGCCGGCAAGACGCAGACCAGTCCACCACCCTGAGTCACTATGCAACTCCAATCAAGTACAAATAATAATGGCAACAACAACAATGCATTAACAAAATTAAATAAGTTAAAAACAAGAATCAAATCAAAAGCAAAATGATTCCAAGAGTCAGATTATGCAGTGCTCCGCAGCCGGAGGCACAGAAGAGAACTCAACAAAAGGAAACGGAGAACTACATAATCCAACCATGAGAAAAATACAGGGCGGCATAATGGCAAAACCATCAGATTTTATACGAGTTTGATCCAAGGCACAATAATTAAAAATATAAATATTATATCAGCTAACAAGTACAATAAATATTATAATACAGATCTAAAAGCATAATAACTTAACATACTATTACACATACACACTATTGCAAGGCAAACGATTACATGGTTGTACAAGATTGGAATCACACAGCAACTCAAAGTGGGGAACCAAGCCGGGAGGAAACAGAGCGGACGCAAGGTACCGGCAAAACGCAGAACACTCCACCACCCTGAGCTACTATGCAAGTCCAATCAAGTACTGGTACAAGAAGAGGCATTAAAGAACCAAAACAAATATGCATGTCAAACACAGTGAACTAAAGCAACAGAAAAAATTATTTTAAACATGCTAAAAATGACATTCATAAGCAAAAATGATTCCAAGAATCAGATCATGCAGCGCTCCGCAACCGGCCCTAAACGGACTCAGGCTCAGAACAAAACAAAAGAAACGGAGATCTGCATAACCCAACCAAGTCATAACAAGGCACATTTTCTTATAAAATAATTTTATAATATATCAGCAAACAACATACAGTAAATGCAGATTATACAATATAAAAGAGCAAAAACAAAGTGATCTGTGACCGGCACAATAATAACAAGAATTAAAAATTGGCGACCCAGGAGAGGAGAGGTTACCAGCACATTCTCTCTCAGCAAGTGCAACAGCAACTTGCTCCCTATGATGGAAATGGTTAGTAGGCGCAACAGCAACCTACTCCCAACAATTTGGGCTGGGTTAAAATTGCACGACGGAACAAAAGTAAGTGACCGGCACCGGTGAGACGTAGAAATACCCTGGAGAGGAGAGGTTACCAGCACAATCACTCTCAGTAAATGCAACAGCAATTTACAAAAATGGGCAGGGTCAATTCAACACAATATAATAACAAACTAGATCTGGTTACAGATCTGGACCTAGCCGGGGCCGGAAATGCCAGTCTTAACTTAAAGTTTGACCTTTGACCGGCTATTACGGACATCTCACACCATTAATGGTGCTTCACTGTAGCATGTAGGGGCTTTATCCGTCTTCCATAGGCTGAGATACAGCTACTGTTCCGTAATTTTAAACATTTTTTTGCAAATTTGACGTTTTGACCTCCTTAATGACCTTTGACCCCAATATAAAAAAACCCTCATATACACCGCGAAAATGCATTGTTACAGTTTAAATAAAAAAAATCTACTATGCTTAGTTATGGAGATAAAAATTCTTGAAGTTATTTAGCTTAAAACCGGAAATGACGTCTAAATGACCTTTGACAAAAAAAATAAAAATACCGTGCATACATTGGGTAACACTAATGCATATATGAAGTTTATGTCACTCTGGTCTGTTTACATTTTGAGATAAAATTTTTTTTTGAACATTTTTGATAATTTTGGTTTTTGACCGGAAGTAACCCCTTAATGACCTTTGACCCCAGAACTGTAGGCATCCTAAAGACCCTGGCTAGTAGCGATGCACGTGTGCTAATGGCGACTCTCTGCTATATAATTTGTAAAGACAGTGATTTTTTGAATATTTTTTACAAATCTTTCAGACTTTTACCGGAAATGACCCCTTAATGACCTTTGACCTCAATTTTTTTAAATAAGTTTTAAGCACTGCCACATGTTGATTCATATGCATGAGTCACATGATCATTGCATGTAATTTGTGGAAAGAGAAGCATTTTTTGTGAAATCAACATTTTTGACCATAAGGTCAAGGTCAAAGGTCACAGTCAGGTTAAAGTCAAATGTAAGGTTTGGCCTAGTCCAGTGGTCATTTGGCTCAAGTATGGTTGAAATCTGTCAAAGCATAAGAGAGCTAGGGCGAAACGTGGCAAGTCACGCAAAATGTCACGCTTTGTTGCCAGAAGAAGAAAGAAAGATCCGATAGCATCACAAGACCTAGCCGGTGTCCCGGCTAGGTAAATAAACAATATCATGGTGGAACAATATACATTAATCAGGTAGCGTGAACAGATGGGTTTTCAAGCTGGTCTTGAATTGGTCGACAGATTGCGAACTGCGAATGAATGATGGTAGTTGATTCCAAAGAGATGGTGCGGCTGAAGAGAATGAGCGATAACCGTATGAAGCAGTCTTGAGCGCGATAGTTGGCGGAGGCTGCAGAAGCAATTCAGATGATGAGCGAAGAAGGCGAGTTGGCTTTCGAATGACAATGATTTCCTTGATGTAATCAGGTGCTAACCCATGAATAGCCTTGAAGGTAATGAGAAGAATTTTGAATATGATTCTCTTCTTGACAGGCAGCCAGTGGAGTTGGCGCAACACAGGTTTCATGTGACAGCGACCTTTTACTCGAGTAACCAACCGGGCCGCAGCGTTTGGCCCCCAGGCGGTGATGGAAGCGATATCGCCAATTTTGAGGTCGCCATTGGATTAACACATAATCATGAAATCTTCATAAACAATTCTAAATTTGTTATGTGGTGTCAAAGCAAAATTATCTTACTCTAAAACCGTCGGGGTACGACCATGTACCACACTTCAAGTATGTTAATTTTCCATTTGTAATTGCTAACCGTGTATTTTGAATGGGGCTGTCAGCCCTGTATCTTCGCCAGCCTCGTACGTCACGTGTTGCGCTTCCTATGCCGCCTGCTTGCCCCTCCCCCTCCCGTAGCGCCGCCACTGATACAGACATCGATAGTGCATGTGTGTGTCCACCATGTGCTTGGAATCATTCAGTATATCTGCTACGAGTTTTATTTTTGTGAGACAATCCTGACATGCCTGAGGAAAGTCCATATTGCTGTTTCAATTGCTACGAGCACGGCGAATGGAGCAAAACCCGATGGTGGGTATGTGGACAATAAAATAATAATAGGAAAAATAAAATAACTAAAAAGGAACAAGTAAAAGGAACATCATAATCACAAAAAATTGTTACATCAAAATACAATGAATTCAGTTCAATAGAGTTTTAAAAAATTACTACACACATATTTACCATCAAGCATAATAAAAATATATTTTTAAAATCAGAACAGCTGTGGTATGCAATTTAATACTACAGAATTAAAAGAGCACAATAATAAAATTACAATACTCAGTAAAAACGATAAATTCAAAGTATATAGGTGAGTCTATCTATTTTTACCTCATTAAGAATATCTGGTTTTGCACAACACTTTGTTTTGGAAATATCAATGCCAAGGAAATGCTTGAATGACATCCTGGAGTGGAATGCTCTCCCACCTACACAACCATTCAATATGTAGATACAGATATGTGGGTTGTTGTTTGTTTTTGTTAAAATGTCTAAATTACTGGCGTAGCAAGAGGTTGTGGCGCCCAGGAGAAAGGATTCCCCATTCCTGAAACAATTGTGCGCGGTGCGAAAATTTACACATCTAAAGGTCCGTTCATACTACCACCTCATTTGCTTTGCGATGCCGATATATCGATTACTTTTTGCCGCAACTCAACACAACTCGTCGCATTTCCAAGTTAAAATGTATTTAACTTTATTGCGATATCGCAATGCAGTAGTTTGCAGTACGATGCAGTGCGGCAACGCACCGCATCGCAAATCAACGCATCACAAATGCGGTGGTAGTATGAACGGATCTTAACCCAAATAGGAGAAATAATTCTTCTGTTGACTTGTTGAAGTCTAGTTTGTGAAACAATACGTTGAAACGACAACATGCTAATCTAAGTGGAGCAGAGTGGATGGAAAACTGCTCCTGAAGGAAGATACCGGTAGTGAACGGTGATAACAGCACCGTCAGAGATATTGTCATCTGTGCAGAATTTTGTACGCAAATGATTACGTAAGCCTACAGTGGTCTAAATGAGACATATTATATTCGCCGTCGAAGTGATGTAATAATCGGATTAACTATCATCATAGCAATAGATGAATACAATTTTTGAACTGATCGACCTGCACTAAAAGCAGGTTGAACTCATCACCTGTGTATGACTGCAATCATAGATTGAAAACAATACCGCTCTTTTCAAAGATACTAATCTTACAGGTGCAATACAGGGCTGCGACACTAAATAATTTGCATAGCAAAATGACCCGTCTCCTCCGCAGCCAATTTGGTTCCGCTCCATCGAAATCAAGCTGGTCACGGAAGAGACTACCCTCCTTTGTGTTTGTTCATTTGTGTATGGAGAGCCCTTCTTGGAGTCCGTAATGACTTAGGCTACGCTCTCAGCTAGAGTCCGACGCTGCATTGTACTAGAAATACCTTTTCTGTGAAATCGCTATAGAGCCAACCGGGAACACGTATTCGTTTTGAAAATATAGCATTAAAATTAGTATCACCCTTGTGGCCCCGTGCAGTGGAAAACCTTAATTCTTTCATTAAAAAGAAATGAAAATTTAAAAAAACACGGATCTACCTGTGCACCTATAAAATGAGCACAGCATTTGTCTCAAATATGAATGAATTTTAAGAAACATACGGGATATGATGAACATTGACCTGACGCCATGATAGTAGGATCTATTAGTCGTTTTATATACAATGTATATACCGTATTGTCATAATACCAATATTTGTCATAATATATAATGAGTAATATTTAGCACAACGTAAATGTGCAGTTCATATGCACAAACGAATACTTTTCTTTATGATATTCAGGTTTGTGTACATCACATATAACATGTCACATAGGAGGTCATACGTGTTGACCTTCATCTATTTTATTTGTTCATCTGTGTATGGAGAGGAGAAACGCCATTAAACTCCATTAAAACTCCATCAGTATTAGGGCGTAGTTCAGTGAACTCACCGGATTGTTATTCCAAGTACTTATATGTATTAATGGGTCGAGGCGATTGCATTGAAAAACCTAATAAATTATTCATAACAGTTACGTAATCAATCGATAGTGCGGACACTTTTCATTTGCAAACCACCAAAATTCGTGATCTTTTAGCGTTGGAAAAGAAACCACGTGAATAGAGTGCCCTCTCAAGAATATCAACTCTCTGGTGCAATACTTCAGAGAAACTGACCAGCAATAAGAACTTTTAGTTGAGTATCCACTATATAAAGATTGCAGTAATTAGGGGCTGTGCAATAATTATGAGCCCTGGTGGGAGGGCAAATTGGGGGCCAAGAAATTTTGACGAGCCGAGAAGGGGAAGCGATTTTCATGGGGCGCTTTTTAAATACAACGCTCTATAAAGGCTTCGGAAAACATTACGGAAATGCTTAATTCAAATTTTCCTCGTAATATATATCTAAACCAAGGTTTGTCAATTTGGATCCCTAGAATTTGGCATGTTTGGCAGGCCGAGAGTGGGGAAATAGATTTTAGGATAGCCGAGAGGGGGGAAGCAATTTTTGACATGCAATTTGGCTCATAATTATTGCACGCAGCCCTTTAAGATAGGCCTACTAAAGTACTGATTGATATATTGAACAAATTTTAATCTTTCATAAGTATAATAATTTTCATGATTGATATATTGTTCGTGAATGTAATTTTGGCTTTGCGTATTTCATACCTATAACAATAGGTTATTGGCTATAACAATTTTAATGTTTCTGGCCGGATCACTGTCCATTTAATGGCACACGGACGTAAGCAATACGTAACGTTAAAAAATCAATCTGCTATATCCATTTGATGCATCCCTGCTTGTAAATACAGGGTGTCCTAGAAATGCTCTCGAAACTACTACTAAAATAGATAGGCTACAACTCGCCTATACTGGCTATCCAGGCTTGTGCATTTTTATTGTATGAGCTTGGAACGGTCCATGGATTTTCCATGGATTAGCATGTGTCCCTTACGGACCAACCTGGGTAAACAAACAAACAAACAAACAAATAAACAAACAATATCATTTACCTAAATTGAAACAAAATATGCATTGATATTAAAACATGATGTGTACGTAAGAGCACTGCGAATTAAGAAAAACCACTGGTGAGTATGTGGGCAGTAAAATCAACTGCACCTTGAAGAAGTAAAGTCTGCACAAAAAGTAACTCAGCTGTTATAAATACGCCTATATATTCAGAACAAATATTTGTTTTCACAATATTTCAACATAGAGAGAAGGATGATTTATTTACACGCATTTTGATACCCCATTCGTCAAATGTCGTTCAATATTAACAACACAGTAGTGCTTTTACAGAAAAATACCCGAATTAAAATGTTGCAGTTTACAGCGATCAATGGTTATAATGCCAGCACTGTAAATACGTAAAGCCCACCATTATCTTCGCGCTTACTTCAAATCAATACAAATAACTGCAACTTTTAAATTGGGGTATTTTTCTTTCAAAACACTGCTGTATTGTCAATATTGAACATTATTATGTTTTGATGGATCCAAGTTGTGATAATATTGGATCCAAAACATAATAATGATAAAATTGATGCTTTACGCCCAATATTTATTGGTCTCGCTATGAGTTGTAAAATATTGGACTCGACTACGTCTCGTCCAATATTTTAAAACTCATAGCTCGACCAATAAATATGGGCTCAACCGATCCAATTTTATATCAAAATTGGACAAATGGGGTATCAAAATGCGCATAAATAAATCATCCTTCTTTTTATGTTGAAATATTGTGAAAACAATTATTAGTTCTGAATCTATAGGCGTATATATAACAGCTGAGTTACTTTTTGTGCAGACTTTATAAATACTACTCACCAATTACGTTTCTTCTGCCGAATAATATGATTCCGGGTGTCCTGCGTAGATCATCAAATCAACCGCTACTAAAATATACGTTCGCGTGCTTACTCACTGTAATGCTATGCCTAACTGCCTATATGGCGCATGTCCTTTCTTCTTTCGTTCTCCTCTGGTGCTTCTTTGACATATGCTCTATCCATATAAATTACCAAAAGGTCGATCGTTTCATCAATCCATTCAATTTGTGCGAATTAATATCAGCTACCAAGTGAATTCACTAGGCCTACTACCTGTATGCGTATTGTAATTTTTACCTTTACGTGTTTAACTATTCAATTTACTGATGGAAATGGCAATGCTGGTTCCTGCTATATAGCAGGAGTGCACAAATCGGTCACCTGACACTCCAGAAGGAAGACACATTATTTGGTGAGTGTTAAGAATATCTGGTTTTTGCATATTAACAATTATCAATAAATATTTTTTGGAAATACATGTATCAAGGAATTGTATTTGCAACATAACCAATCTGGAGTGCAATGATCTATCACCACATATATCACACTCATTCAATATGTGGGTACACAATGTGTAATGTGCTGATTTGTGTTATTGAAATGTCTAATACAGTGGCATAGCTAGGGGTTGTGGCGACCGGGGCAAGGATACTATTAGTTACCCCCTGTTTGTCCGGCTTCATGGAATACTACACCAGACCGTAGATATTTTCCCGTATTTCGTGAGAAAAAACAGGGGGTATAACGATAAACCTTTTGTGAACATTCGAGCGAGTCTTAGGATATTGCGCGGAACATGTTGCGCAGATGCGCGTGTTAGGACTACGCAGGTAATACGGGAAATATTACCTGCCTGTATATTAATAAGGAGTACACAGGTAATACGGATATGTATCCAAGTGGTGTTTGACCAATGAGATTACAGAATTCTTGTCAACTAAAGGATAAAGAATGGTGCCCCCACCCCTCCATTCCTGAAACAAATTATGCGCTCGGCGAAAATTTGCACATCTTTCCCAAATAGGGGAAATTATATCTCTGTCGACTTGTTGAAGTCTGGTTTATGAAACAACACGCAAACCTATAGTGGGACATATAATACTCAAAGATCCTAATGTACTGATTGATATCCTATATGTTTTGTACATGTTAAAGCAGGCTTATCATACTATATTTTTCGTACAAGAAATCATAGGTTGTGAATGTATGTTTGCTGTGTATATTTGCGTGAACTTTGAATACGTGATTTTGGCCGAGTATTTCATATCCATAACAATAGGCAATTAGCCAAATGTCAGGTAATAATTTTAATGTTTCCGACCGGATCACTGTCCATTTAATGGCACACGGAGCAATAAGTTAATCTGCTATATCCATTTTATTCATCACTACTAAATACAACGTGTCCCTGAAAGAACCGTTCGTCAAAAACTATTTGGGGTGGGGGGGGTCATTACCATATAGAGTACCCCCGTTTAGTGCAGGAGGCAATCTATAGTAGATCAAGAATAAATCGCCAGAACGAAATTGCGATGAAGGATTGGTATTACCAACTTTATACAACGCCCTCATTCGACTAAAAGTCGCCAATGGTCAAAAAAGGGCAAGTCCATCACAACATCATATTGATAAAGATGTGAGTACACTGATGTAACACATCCTAAATTCAAGGTTTGTTGAATTTTTGTGCTGAAAGTCAGTTTCAACTTTTAGAAATTTATGTGATAGCTGTTTTATTCTTCAACAACATCAATTATTTACTTTTATTTCATTCTGGCACTAAAATACCACAAATAAAACTTTCCTGCGATACATTTTTTCAGGGACATCCTATCACTCCATAGTCGACCAACGTCTTGCGGGCGGTTTTCAACAGACGAAACAGCTAATTGTTTGTTGGCTAAAATCATCGCAGCGTGATCCGCTCCTGAAGAGATCAAGAAGGAAAACAAGTCCCTGAACGATGTTCCTCCACACTTGATCGGGAAATCAAGAAACAGGATTATCGACGCGTAGAACTGAAAACCAGTATGCTTTGACTATATATATAAATACGTATTTATAAATACGCACGTGACCCATGGGCACGACATATCAAGACCAGCAAGCGTGACAAAATCCTCATGCAATTGACCACTATACAGAAAAGGATAAGAATTCATTAAATAAATATCATCAAATTTACGTATTAATTGAGTAGCAAAATTATTACACATGGGGGGATTCCGAATTTGCAATATGTTATCAAAAATTAAATTCTAAACGTTTTTATCAACCGAAAAAATATTTATCGACGAAAACGTTTACAATATAATCACAAAGTTGAACAAAATAAACAAGTTTGCTGCACAGTAGTCGAAATCGAAGCATACTGTTGGTCGGAACGGGAAAATGATTATGATAAGTCGTAGATATATGTTAAACTAAATATTTTTTAATCCTTACGACAACATGAATATTTTGAAATTTTCTATAGTAAAATTTAAGCAACTTAAAGGAGTATTTCGTGATCCTAGCATCCTCTATTTATGTCATTTTTCACTAGATATCCACGAAAAAAACGTATTCCCAAAATTTCAGTTGATTCCGATTTTGCGTTCGCGAGTTATGCATGATTATGTGTATTACACTGCTCCATAGACAATGCGTTGTAATTTCGTTCTGGTGCACCAGAACGAAATTCAAATTTCACGATATCTTTGTTAAACGAATTAATCTGCATGGAATATTTTGTACATAAACATTATGTAGCCAGAGGTTTCCAGTGATATAAAAATCTCAACTTTTTTGAGAAAAGTGGGGGATGAGGCTGTGGATCACGAAATGCCCTTTTAAAATTACCCGGGAATAATAATGTAATAATAAATATCATTTCCCCTTCGTTGATTGCTAATCTTTGTATTACTTTCAATCTGTCCTCTGCAGATGATGAGTGAGCTTAAGGAAGGAGGTTACGGCTGGATGGTGGTTTTTGGACGTTTTATTATCACGTTTTTACATGGTGGCATCAGCAAATCTCTGGGCGTTCTTCTGCCTCATTTATCGCTACAATTAAATGCTAACTTGAAAGAGTTGGGATTGTGTGCAGGTATTTATGGCGGATTAACAAATTTATTAGGTAAGGTTGCAATCTATTATAAATGCATTTCCCAAACAGGCAAGGGTTTTTCTGTTGCAGCGCTACGGGAGCATTGAAGAAGAAAAAATAACTAAGTGATATAAAAAATACTATCCCTTCGGACGTTAACCCTAGAACTACGAGAGGGGTTGTACCACCCCAAGGTTTTTCATACGTCAAGAAAAATGCGCGTCTTTATGCCCAGACAAAGCTAATTGTAGATCTATTCTTTGCGCTCATTTTATCGATACAATTTTTACCCAGCAGCACCTTACCCGGGCACCGACCATCAAAGATGACCATAGAGGAGGGGTTAGTGAAGCCCACCATAAGTTTCTACAGTAAAATCGCTGATTTTCATTTCCCTCTTGTTAAATTTTAAGAGATATTGACTTCTTATTTTGTTTGTTAGTTTTAAATAGTCATTTCCGTTCATATTTAGGAGAAAATGTAGTGAAAATCGCATGTCAGTTGAATTTTTAGCAAAAATCATTTCGCCTATACGTTTGTACATAGCCAGAATTTCACAATTTTGCAAGAGGACGCTCACGTCATAGCGACATTGGCTCGTGTCAAGTTCTCAGTTTTAGTTTCTATTTTAAATTTGTTCAGAAACCAAAAATCAAGGAATTAAAAACAATAGCATACTGTTACAAGTCGTACTGACTCAAGGTCAAAATCACCTTTTACGCAAATTCACACGAATGCACAACACAAATACACTGTTGATTAAGCTAACAAAATCTAAGTATTTAATTGAAAACAAAGTATGATTGATACATATAACAATATTGCATATACAATAAAATCACACAATCACAGTTTTACTCTATCAGTACTTAACCAGCGGTCTTCTTGTTGTTGATCCTAGAGTTCTTGCAATGTTCTGGACGACTGATGTATATATCCTTATTCACTTGTCCTGCGAAAATCAGCGAAGTCCATTGTACACTTGCGTTCATAAATATCCTTGCGTATGAAATCCTCACACGAAAATGATGCTGCTTTCTCCAATCATTAATCTTCTTGCGCTGCTTTCACCAAAATATATCTCCTTGTGCTGCTTTCTCCAAAATATATCTCCTTGCGCTGCTTTCTCCAAAAATGGTGCTATTCAAACCTTTCACACAATTGCGTTGGATCAAAAAACCAGACTTCAGCAAGTCGACAGAAGATTATATATTCCTTTCTTGGAAGAAGTACGTTCTTTGACGTATTCTAGATCTTCTCCGACAACACTTGCAAGTAGTAGTACATTGACTACTTAAAATAATTCTGGTTTGCAATTTCCTTTCTTTGAAGGAATTGGACTGTAAGCATATTAGCTAGCTAGTCCAGATCAATACTATCAACTGTGAATAATTGTGTTTACATTTTCTTATATATCAAGCACTGGGAAATCCCAAGTATTAATAGCAAAATGTGATCTTGGGAATTCCCAAGCCTTAATTATAACATTAACCTTTCTCGTTACATCTCACTTCCTTAGGGGAATTACATGACATCATTTTCACTTTACAATCTCAGGGGACTTTCCAATTGTGCAACACACTGAAAAGGTGAATTCCCAGCTATCCATTCAATTTGTTTTTCATCAAGTTGATGCAAGAAAGGGGAATCCCTAAAACGTCTCATCAAATAGATTCTAATTGTAAACAAAGATAAATCATCCAATCAAATTACTCAGGGCACATCACACCCTCCCCCTTAAAAGAAGAAAGTTTGAATGTAATGAAAACTTTCTTAAATGTTTTCTTCTTTTACATCAACTTCAACATATTTATTAACTTTGCGTGCTTAATTCAACATACACAGTGACTACTTGTCACACAAGTTCCTTTTTAAAGGAATTTTTTGTTTGTCAGTTTTTATTCTGGACAAGGCATTAGCCATTACATTGTCTTTTCCCTTAATATGTTTGATGTCCAGATTGTACTCTTGCAAGGTCAAACTCCACCTCACCAGTCTTTGGTTTTGTTCTTCATCCTGTTGATGAAGGTGAGGGGATTGTGATCTGTGAAAACAAGCACAGGGTATACTGTGGTACCCAAATACACATCAAAATGTAGCAATGCTAATAGCAATGCCAGACATTCCTTTTCAATTGTGGAGTAATTTCTCTGGTGCTTGTTGAATTTCCTTGAAAAGTAACATATAGGGTGGTCAATTTGATCTTCACCCTCGTGCATCACAACACCTCCACAATCAAAATCCATAAATCATCACATTTAGATAATCTATGCATAAACCAGACTTCAGCAAGTCGACAGAAGAATATATATTCCTTTCTTGGAAGAAGTACGTTCTTTGACGTATTCTAGACCTTCTCCGACCACACTGGCAGGTAGTAGTACATTGACTACTTAAAATAATTCTGGTTTGCAATTTCCTTTCTTTGAAGGAATTGGACTGTAAGCATATTAGCTAGCTAGCCCACGTCAACACTATAAACTGTGAAGAATTATGTTTAGATTTTCTTATATATCAAGCAGTGGGAAATCCCAAATATTAATAGCCAAATGTGATCTTGGAAATTCACAAGCTTTAATTATAAAATTAACCTTTCACATGACATCACTTCATGAGGGGGATCCCCTACGATGTCATCTTCATTTTACAATCTCAGGGGAAGTTACCATATGATCCAAAATTAGAAATGGTTCAATTTGTTTTTAATCAAGTTGATGCAAGAAAGGGGAATCCCTAAAATATCTCATGAAATAGATTTTCATCAAATTAAATTACTCAGGGCACATCACAATACCCTGTCTGCAATCATAACACCGAAAGCTAAATTTATACTTCATAACTGAGCCATAGCGATTTAGTCAATGAGGTACAGCGTTTTTTGTTGCAACTAACCAACTAACAAAATATGCATGGAACTAAATTACTTACTATATTCGTCTCATATACGCTTGATATCTTTTTTTTTTTATGTCACCAGGTCCAATATGTATTGTTTTACTTGGATATAATAGCCCATGCTGCCTGATAATGACAGGTAGTTTTATAGCCAGTGTATCGTTCTTATTCACTGCAATGTTTGTAGACAATTACGTCCATCTTCTTGTTGCCTTCACATTTGCAGGTAAGCACTTCCTGTAACACATTTAGTGACCTTTACAGACCTCGAAACAATTAAGGCACCTGTAACTTTTACCCCTGTATCATCACAGACAGATATGTCAGAATTCGAACCATTAATCAATAGCTGCATCTGTTAGTTTTATTTTTATTTTTTGTTAATTTTATTTATTTTATTCATTTGGCAACAAACATCAAAAGCAGGAAAAAAAATATAAAGGAGGCCTCCTGAGCTGTCAGGGAGCACTGAAAAGCACAGGAAAGCACTGTCGCCAAAAGGCGCAGTGCCCCCTACTCAGCAAACCTCAAAATAAGTTTACACATAAGTTATATACAATTTAACACAAGAGACAAGAAAAATGGCTACAGTGATGGAAAAATTTTTTGTGAGAGCAGTTGAAGCTATGAGATTGTGACATAGCTAAATTCTGCATATTCAGCTTATTTGTGAAAAAATAACCTAACAGAGTCAGAGAGTCTAATACTTAACAAAGGGGAAAATATCTAGCATTGTTTGTCTCTCAGAAAGAGAACTCTATTAACAACCTCTAATTTTTCCTCATGAATATTATGAATAGGATAATTATGATACAAGAGGAAATGTGCTTCAGCACAATAAGTTTGGCAAAATAACCAATTTAATAGAAATGCACCTCTATTGTGATTTCAGGGTTGTGGAAAAACCAGGACATTAGATGTGATATGTAATGGTAACATTTTATAATGTTTCCATGCTAAAATTATTATATTTTATTTATCATATGAACTTGATGCTTTATGATTATGATATAATTATACTAATCTCTTATTGGTATCAATTGGGTTGGCGGTGATTAACTACATACAACAGATATTATCAAGATATGTCAATTTTACATATATAAAATTGAGATTCCTATCAGGTTATTTTATATCAATGAATAGCTAATAATTAAGAAAATTTGGATTAATAAGGGAGAGGTCAAGTTTATACTCCTAATTAAAACAGTGAGCAATTTATTGCCCAAATTAATGGACATTGAGGGAGTATAACAGTTTTATAGAGAGTTAAAATCTGGGTGGAATTTGGATTTCCCCAGGGGCCTTAAATAATTATGTAAAATTGGGAATCTTATATCATAGACCTCCCAAGATTTCACAATAATATGGGCGGACAAAAGAAATGAAATTTCTCTCTTTTGTTCTGATCTTCCTACCTGCATATTTTGAAACTTATGTAAAAGAAATTTACATAGATAAAATGTGATTGGTCAGACTTTTATCAGTCCGTGATTTTAGAGATGTAATTGGATAAAATTTGATAGGTGGGAGGAACTTAAAACAAAGAATATTCTATTCCATTTTTTAAGATATGGGAGGACAACACCCAAACGTATTGAGTTCTAAATCAACCTTTGAAGCTAGCTGGAGTCTACACTCAGTAGCTGGAGTCTGAAAATATAGGCTCACTAAGACTTGGAGAACATGTCTTCGAAATGATGGTGTTAAAATATATCATAATGAAACTAACTGTAATGGGACTGGTGCCAAATGCGTCTTGTTATTTATGTATGATGGAACAATAACCATTGAAACCATAAGAAAACAGTAAATATTAACCGCTCGGCCAGCAAGACATCGTAACAGAGATGTTGCTTTTTTAAATGTGGTAAATGTGCACGTGACAAGTGAATTCCTGATATCATTATTTATATTTGACCATATGGCTGGAAAAGAAACAAGCAATGAGTTTTTAAATCCGTCTGTTTTGGCTGTGATTTCCTGTTTCAAAATGAGACTTCCATGCCGTTCATTTACACTCCACCTACAAAAATAAAAGACATGAGTACTAATTAGACATGAACATGCAAAACATATAGATATATACGTCCTTCTGTGATTAAGTTTGATGAGTTCTAATTTAAGGTCTCATTCGTTGAAATCGTTCCAGAAATAAAGACAAAAACCCAAGAATAAAGACAAAAACCCAAGAAAGATGCAAATTCAGATGCAAATTCAAATATTGCATTTTGCTCCATTCAAGCCCTACCGATGATTTGTACACAAAGCGTTCTTGAACAAAAGAATCACGTCGTACTTTCCATTGATTATCACATTAATATTAGCTCCGTGCTTTCCATTGATTAAAACATAAACGTGCAACTTTTGATTTCGTTCCTTAGGTTTTAGACTTAAAGGGTACAGGTACTGGCTGCTTGTTTTGATATTATTTGTCTTTGTTTAGGATATACAGGGGCGGACATAACTGGCACCTTAATGATTTGGCGGTCTGCAGTTTCAAGCAGAAATTTTATAATTTAAAGCACCTATCTTATCATTCAAAGGAAATGTCTCAATATTGAACCATATGTGACTTACACAGTGCAATTTTTTATGAAAATAAAACGATTTGTAGTCGGATATTTACATCAGAAGAGAATGGTCCTTGAGGGCGCTAGTTAGTTTTCACTCAGGTAGTGTGCGCCATGAATGTACTACATTCGGGGATTTTCCTTTGTCGGCCGTGTTATTGAATGTGATAATTTGAATGGGATAGGCCAAAAATCCTTAAAAAATCATGTTTACAGCTCGTATGTTACCTTCAAATCATAATACAGATATCTGTTAACATAATTTATGTGCACAACAAAAACATAGGTAATACACTAAGAATGTGAACCGAAATGACCCGACTCTATATGACTACCTTTGAAAAAAATGATGAACCGCAAATAGAATTATAGCATATTGTTTGCAGGTAGTACTAAGTACACACTTTTGTTGTAACGAAATTCCGGACTACATTATTATAGGCACAACGTGTAGAGTGCTTCTAATGCCGTCCAAATGATTTGTGTAATATAAATAGACGATACTTTAGTGTCTGATAGAATTATAAAATGCGAGACTAAAAGTAAATCAAACATTTGAACCGACCCATGTACTGTAGGCATTTAGTATGACATTTTGTCAAATGTAATCATATTTATATTAATGTTCTTTTCTTCCATTTTATTCATATATCAATTAGGAATCGGGCAGGGCTTGAGTGGTGTTCCATGCATACTTCCAGTCACTTGGTATTTCAAGGAAAGATTTGCTCTGGCCAATGGTATTTCAGTAGTCGGTGGATCTGTCGGAATGATGGTCCTTCCTGTTCTGACGCAACACTTTATACACGCATATGGCTTGTGTGGTGCTATACTACTACTAAGTGGCCTAAGTTTTCACGGTTGTATTGCAGGGGCGTTAATGCGAAGACCTGAACAGTCCCAGGGCACTGTTACCAAGTATTCCAAACTAGAGGAATCAAGCGACCAACCAACTTCAAATTCAAATAAAGATAACCCAGATGCAGTCACCAAATGCGGTTTTCTTGTGTCATTTTTAAAACAAATTTTAAGCCACTTCCATTCCGGAATATTCGTTGATGTACCAAAGTTTACCTTATTTCAAGCAATATTTGCATTGTATTCTATCGGTTACACTACATGGATAGTTTACCTGGTTCCACATGCAATTAATAAAAATATTCTACCAAACAAAGCCGTGTTTCTATCTACAGTCGGTGGTTTTGGAACTGTCATTGGTCGTGTTGGCTACGGTCCACTTGTTGACTACAACATCATATCAGGCACCCGGTTATTTGCTACCCTGTCGTTTTTATGTGCAATTACATTTCTAGTGGATCCTTTCACAGATTCATTTGCAGTGATGTGTTTCCTGGCCTTCGTTGCTGGCGTTTCTATTGGTGCTCGATATCCAATATCGATAACGATGACAAAGAATCTTGTGGATGAAGATCAATTTGTATCTGCGATGGGATGGACTCATTTCTTTACAGGATTAGGAAAAACTATTGGTGGACCATTGACGGGTAAGTTGTGGCAATGATATGAACGTATACACTGTAAAATATTATTTTACGACACTTTCCTGTATGGTTATTGCCACAATGTTGAATTACTGTTTCACTGAAAACAGGCATACCGTTAGACTGTATTTTTTCATTTTTTTAAATTTGTAGTATCTTCCAAATGTTAAATAGTAAATAGCCGTATTGTAATGACAGATTGTGTTTAAATGCTAGTTCGTATAATGTACAGTGTGTAGTTACGTTAACAATTATTGCAATTTTAACGGTAGAGTGTTGGCAATTAACCCAGTTGCTGCCAGGTATTTTACCGTAAAACATACATGCTTTCTACCGTATTTTATACAGGATTATGGGCATTATACATGTTATCGCGTACTTTTATGGCAATATACGCGTATATATCCTAATATTTGCAATTTGAAAATGACGAAAGTGTCATTGCATGACATCATGTGCATATTCTAGGTTAATTAAATATAAACATTGATTAAAGATGACCTTGTATGCAATTCGTTAAAATCTTTGATAAAAACATACAAACTGTTTTTGATTTGTTTACAGGTTGGCTTGCAGACAGTACAGGCAATTACCGGATTGCTTTCTTGCTCGTTGGTGGTATAGATTTGGTCAATACTGCAATTTTGTTTGCGATAGAAATCACCCAAGGCTGTAGCTAGTAGTGTTTTATAGAATCATTGCCTTCCATTAATAACAACATTTGTTTTCTGTATTAAAAATGTGCTTAACAGCGATTAAGATAAATGTCTTTGTAATAATTGGCACTTCACGGGAAATTGATTTTGGACAGTTAGGGCCGCTACAGACTTTTCAGTGGATATAGAATATTCGATGCAACATGTCTTCGTTATTTAATAATAATAATAATAATAATAATAATAATAATAATAATAATAATAATAATAATAATAATAATAATAATAATAAGAATAATAAGAATAATAATAATAATAATGTAACGGGCACCAGAATGGTTGGTCTTAATAATAAGGATAGGGTTTGAAATGTTAGGAAGATTAAGGTAATATCATTATTTACCATGTTTATTATTTTGTTTATTTTGATTGTGTCATTCTTAATTAATATAGTTTTTGGTTTCATATCAAATTATATTTCTATCTGTTGTGTAATTAATCGATCGTGATCATCATCAAGTTAACTTATTTTCCATCGTAATCATTATTGTCTTTGAAATTGTTTTTAATAGATCATGGTTTATCTTTAATTTGAAAAGGTCATTTACCTCTGTTGGTCATGAAAATGTAGGCATCCTTTGATTCTCAAGTTTATGAGCATTTAAAATGTTTATGTCTTCATTGTTTATTGTCTTCCATTCATAGAAGTTTTAAGAGCACTTTAGCAATTGATTCCTTTTATATGAGTGTGTATTGTTATCCTAAAAACTTAAGTGTGGTGTAAATTATTGCCACTTATCTTTTGGCTCAAGATTGTAGGTGACCTACTTATGAATTATTCATGAGAAAGTTTTATCTCTTTAACGGGTTATGTATTGTTAAGATTTGTCAAAGTAAATGCTTAGTTAGGGTTATTATTTATGCTGTTGCAGAGATGGTACTTAAGTTGGTTTTCAAGTGTTTTCCCATATGAACTTGTCTCAGATAATTTTACTTCACTTCGATCTGAGCCTCCAACTGCTCAACATCTAGTCAATTCAATCCTCATCATATTATCATTGCATCGATCTTCATATTGTTTCTACATTATTAATATTATATTAAAGCCGGAGCATAACATCGTATATATCTTCAAGTTTCCATCTGTGTGTCTATTTATTTTGTGTAACGGTATTGGACATTTATTATCGCCCGAGTAAGCCCCTGGATCCAAAGTTGAACAAAAAGAAAGTCACCCTAAAAATCATCACCGTAACATTGGCGTCTTCAACGTGGGGCTAAGCTTGGCGATAACTATCTTCAACAAATTGGATCAGGGCACCCACGACCCTTGGAAGCATCATGATCTCTGGTATTATCTCACGGCTGGAAGCCTTGGAAGCTGAAATGAACTATCTTCGTCATCTCCATCACTCTAGACAGCGTTCATCTCCATCATATACAGGACCAACATATCTTGCACATCAAATATTCGGACATGTTAAGTGGTTCAACGTTAAGAATGGTTATGGATTCATCACCCGCGATGACACCAGAGAAGATGTGTTTGTGCATTGGCGAGGTATCACCATGAACAATCCAGCAAAAGTTCAATCAAGTGTAGGCGACGGTGAAGCAGTTGTTTTTGACGTTGTGCTTATTCCTGGAAGAACTCCTGAAGCCATTCACGTCACCGGCCCTGGAGGCACATGTGTTCGTGGAAGTAGCTATGCCATGGACAGACCCTGCTTCAACCATAGTGTCCAGCATCAATCTCATACGCAAACTGATCCAACTTATGCAATTGAGCCTGAATGTGAACATACATGTAGTGAATCTGACTCTGAACCCAATCATGTTGATGGTGATATCACTGATGATGATATGTTTGAATACAACTCGGATGACTTCCCGTGTGACACTAGTGATCAAACATCTGAACACTCTGTACCTGATAACTTGCCGCCAGCTGATGATATTGTTCCCTTAGTTGACATTCCTCCTGAAGATCCATCCTCTGAACCATCTGAATCCGATTCTGCTAGTGACTCTGAGCTGATATCCACACCAACAGCTATCAACCATGCACAAACTCTTGATAATCACCTGGTTAGTGAACATGATAAAATTGCTATGTCTGAAGCTTGGGAGAAATTGAGCAACTTACAAACTGATGATTGTTGTGACCAGTTACTGGACAGAAAGTTTAATTTTCTTATATTGTGTCAACTGGAAGATATTTCCCGTCGTGTTCCATCCCAAGATATCTTGAACGTATTATTATGTTTATGCCAACACCTTCTAGACATTGACCACCATGGACATCTTACTGATATTATACCACCATTTGTGACAGTACTTAGGAAGTACCATGCTTTTATTTCCTGTGGATATGTAGCCATCAACTCTCACCCCTCATATCGCAGTTTATATTCTAATGATTCTGCCATCCTTACATCATATTCGGACTCAGAAATTGCAAATGCAACTAGTACAAATGCAGGTAGACTGCTGTTGAACTTTCAAGGTAACAACATGGAACAATATGGACATTTGCTTGATAAATTATGTCACCTATTTTACATTAGTAAGGAGCAGGAACTCATCGCCACTACGTTATACAACTGTTATCGAAGATGGAAGGTATATTATCAGCGAGCAACAGAACAACAAAAGTAAACTGACTTTTGAAAAACACTTCAAATATAATGACATTATCATACAACATTTAAATTTCAAATTAGTGTGCGATCTACATATTTTTGTCATCTGAATAATATCATTCAAAGACTGTAATGACTCTATCACAATATTATAATGAAGTGTATGTTGCTAAAATCCAAATCAAACATTATTTTCATCATATTTTAAAGTGTCATAATTATACACATATAAATGTCGAGGACGCCATTTCCTCACAGCAGAGTTGAAAGTAGCTGTCACACCTGATCTTGTCAAATAATGTTTCTAAATGCTTCATTTTATGATCATAATTAAGTTTGTCTTCTTTGTGTGCAACTTAAATTCTTTAATCATTATTTTAGAGGTGTTAATCATGTATATAGTTTCGTAAAGAGTAAGTTTGAAGACGTGCACTTATTCAAACTTAGTTCCTCTTTCAAATTAAGAGTTGCAGTCCTCTTTTGCGATTCTATTGTTTTCCTTAAAATCTGAGTATGTCATGGCATTTTATTAATCATGTTATTGCTTTGAGTTTGAAGCCATTGTTTACTTCATTATTTTATTTCACTACATGTTTTATGTAGGCCAAAGGAGCTAAGTTGAGCATAATAACTGTTCATATCCAATTTCTCTTCAAAACAGAGTTTTTGATAGTCTCCTGGTGTTTTACATGTTTATTGATTTTCATTATGCAAACTGATGTTTTATTAATTGATTTGAACAGGTTTCCAAATTAAACCTATTGTTGTGGTATTTTGTGTTTTGGCATATTTAAGATCATTACCAAATTTGATCCAAATTGCATGCAATTGTCAATCCAAAATTATCATCAAATCATCTGAATATTTGTATTTGGCATCAGTTATTTATTTAGACAAAGGTATTTTTCATTTCCATCATGATACCATCTTGAGTAATTTGCCAACAAATTTATCTCATAATTTATTTTTCTTTAAACATGTCATTTGATATGAGCTAAGTTATGAACCTTAACATTGTGTTCTATTATTTTGTTCAATAATCATATCATATAAAGATTATGGTTTGCTAGGACCTATTTTGGTTCACTATTTTGTTTGAGTAGTGTAGGTTTTACAAATTAAACCTATATTTTATTAATTATGTTTTTGGCATGAAGATCACAGGAAAAGATGATCTTAATTTGCGCAACATGTCATCACATTTTTCCAAATAGCTACTCATCAAATATATGTTTTTATTATTTTATGATATCATGTCTCATTCATCATCATGATATTGATTTTATTGATTTGTCATTATCTACATGGAAGAGTTATTGTAGAACCATCAATCATGTGTTCTATTTTGTTCTTGGTTTCATTGTCAGGAATAGTAATGATTTGTTAATTATGTATCCTTCATCTTATGTTTATTAAGTTCATAATTATCTTGTCATCTTATAACTTGTTTGTTTTCCATCATATTATTCATGCAAAGTTATGCAGTTGTTTATTTTTGATCTGTGTCATTTTCACATGACTAAATTATAGGTAGAATCTCAAAAATGTATTCTACATGTCATTGATGTAGGCCTTTATTTTCTTCCAAATTAATCTTGTTTATCATGCTTAATTTAAAATGAGGCATTGCATTCAAAACATTGTGAAGTTTTGTATCTTCCAAAGTGTTAATTGATTTATCATGAAAAGTTTATTTTGATTTGTAAGTCAGATTTGGATGTGATCATGAAAGTCATGAAAGTTGAAGTGTGGTTATTGATTCTTTTGTATTGTTTGATATTTACAGCAAAGTGTATCTTTTGGATTTCACACCAAATAAGCAGGTCATAAATGCACTTTAAATTGAAAAGAGATAGTTACAGTATGTACATGTATTTTGATTATTATGTTTTTGTTGAAATTTGCATCATTCAAATAATCATTTTCCAAATTTCATGTAAAATGCCGTGGAAGTCATTTTCTCTGCAGCAGGGGTGAATGTAACGGGCACCAGAATGGTTGGTCTTAATAATAAGGATAGGGTTTGAAATGTTAGGAAGATTAAGGTAATATCATTATTTACCATGTTTATTATTTTGTTTATTTTGATTGTGTCATTCTTAATTAATATAGTTTTTGGTTTCATATCAAATTATATTTCTATCTGTTGTGTAATTAATCGATCGTGATCATCATCAAGTTAACTTATTTTCCATCGTAATCATTATTGTCTTTGAAATTGTTTTTAATAGATCATGGTTTATCTTTAATTTGAAAAGGTCATTTACCTCTGTTGGTCATGAAAATGTAGGCATCCTTTGATTCTCAAGTTTATGAGCATTTAAAATGTTTATGTCTTCATTGTTTATTGTCTTCCATTCATAGAAGTTTTAAGAGCACTTTAGCAATTGATTCCTTTTATATGAGTGTGTATTGTTATCCTAAAAACTTAAGTGTGGTGTAAATTATTGCCACTTATCTTTTGGCTCAAGATTGTAGGTGACCTACTTATGAATTATTCATGAGAAAGTTTTATCTCTTTAACGGGTTATGTATTGTTAAGATTTGTCAAAGTAAATGCTTAGTTAGGGTTATTATTTATGCTGTTGCAGAGATGGTACTTAAGTTGGTTTTCAAGTGTTTTCCCATATGAACTTGTCTCAGATAATTTTACTTCACTTCGATCTGAGCCTCCAACTGCTCAACATCTAGTCAATTCAATCCTCATCATATTATCATTGCATCGATCTTCATATTGTTTCTACATTATTAATATTATATTAAAGCCGGAGCATAACATCGTATATATCTTCAAGTTTCCATCTGTGTGTCTATTTATTTTGTGTAACGGTATTGGACATTTATTATCGCCCGAGTAAGCCCCTGGATCCAAAGTTGAACAAAAAGAAAGTCACCCTAAAAATCATCACCGTAACAATAATAATGGAGCGTATTTATACCGCGCAAAAATCATCAAACAGATCTCAGGGGGCGAAAAACAAAAAGGCAAAGGACACACAGTGAAACATAAAAATCTTTAGATTCAGGAAAAGCATGTTGGAAAAAATGAGTTTTAAGACTACATTTGAATTCAGCGAGAAAAGTGATATTGCGGATGGTGTTGGGAAGGGAATTCCAAGCAACATGGGCAGCATAACGAAAGGAATGCTTACCGGCAGATGATATATTAACATGCGAGGTCCTGAGAAGTTTTTCAGATGATGAACGGAGGGAGCGCTGAGGAACATAAGTACAGAGAAAAGCTTAATGTTCGGTAATAGAATGGGAATAATTATCTTAAATAACGAAGACATGTTACGTCGAATACTCGGAGTCTGCAGCGGCCCGTAAACGGACGTAAGTACTGTGGCGTATGCCTACAAATCGCAACCTCGCAATTATCATAACATTTAGTTATTTATTCAAGCTGTGTCAATCTGATTGGTATACACATCAGTTTTGAATAGCCCACTTCTTCCTAATGGGCCATTGCATCGTCGTCATGTGACATAATTTATAACTCCTCAACATAAGTTTGGAAAGGTTTTTTGAACATCTGTATCTCAGATTGTTTGTGACATGTTCATATCGTGTTGCTTTTCAACAGTCCTGTACAATGATTTTATAAAGTCGATAATATATTATCGACTTACATCACATGGGCGCAGCCATTTGCAGTTGGCGCCAGGATGTCTGGCATGTGGCTTGAAGCTCTGCGGGTGGTCTTCCTGTAGTTTTCAATGGCAAGATAGGAACTGTGGCCATTTTTCTGCTTATAAAATTGTATTTTGTGCTAATTTAAAACAATATTACAGAAAATTCTCTCGATAACTTTTTAAATCTCTCGACAAAGATTCTACAAATATTGTTTTGTGCATGTGAAATTTAGAATCGCCCAGTGCTCAGAATTTTTGCCGTAAGCGGTTTATCAAAAAGCCATGATTCATTTTCAAAATTCTCCTACTCATTTGTGTGTGCAACTGAAAATCATCCAGCCATCTGACAATGGGTGGTCTGCAAATGGCTACCTCCATGAGCTCTACTCGATAATATATTATCGACTATGTAAAATCATTGTACAGGACTGTTCAATGGACAGCTAATTTGTTCCTCTTTACGATGAAACATATTTGAAACAATGGCCTTTTTACGGCTGAGTACATGTCTTGTGAATGTAGTGGGGTCTGAAATAGAATTTGCCAAATTGACCATTATTCTATGCAGCAAGCTATATACAATCCCATATCTTCGTAATCTGGAACCTAATCTAATCCTCCAAGATGAAACCCTCGCCTCCATAGTTCCTGGGTAATCTACAGAATATGGGAGTAGAGAGAATGGAATGGCCTGCCATCAGCCCATACCCTGAGAGTACTAAAATTATTGAAGAGAGGCTTTACTTCGATCGCAAAAGTGAGAACGGTGTGAGCTCGGGACCTTGTGTAAGAGCTTGTCGCGGTCATATTTGGAGAATGACGTCATTCACTCTTACGCTGGCTTTAGTTGGCAGACGAGGCCGCAATAAAAACGTCTTTTCTCATCTTTTCGGAAGTTCTAAGTAATTATCTCTTTCATAGATTATTTAATAAGGCTACCTTTTAAAACAAAATGTGTGGTAGAGTTACCTATTTAGATTTTTTTTTATTACCGATTTGTGCATGATGATTGACAGCTGCATACTGGCGGTACAAAAAGGTGACTCTTAAACCTGACAGACCGTGACCTAATCCGCTGCGTACAAAGCAGGGGCAGAGGATGATTTAAGCACTTCCCAGCAAGTCTTGCGGTTAGCACAGCTGTGTGAGTGAACATGACACCACTGCCCGCCCACTGCATACACACGTGCATGGTTAAATTTGAATTTGGACTGATATATTTACAATAAATACACATTCAAAATGCCAGTCGATTTCACATTTTATGTTATCTACAGAAGGTGTGAATTATCCTTCATGCATACATCACTTTAGATCTGAAATCGACCAAGTAATAATGACACACGGGCAATTCTAAAACAACATCTTTTGCACAGAGTTCAATGGGATTTGAAAAGTAAAGTGGCAGTTGAAACTCTAGTGATAACACTTTTACAGTGCATGATGGGGCTTCCTTAAATCATCCTCTGAAGCAGGGGATTGCGACTGTTGAACAGTTTTTGTCCTCGGAATCGGTATATACAGTTTGTACAGAGTACCGCTGGCCTGCCAGACCTCAACCAACCTGAACACTTGTGGGACCCGCTTGATCGTGCTGTGCGTGTCAGAGTATGCAACCACATTGAATGACTAGCCCGAGGTACTCACACTGTTTTCCGTACTAATGTTGAGGAAGGAACAAATTAGGGCCATGATGTGTCGGGCTATTGAATGACATGCGATGAATCTAGACTCGCTGAGTCTCATGGACGCCGTTCCTATGTCCATCAGACTCGTATTTCCCATTTTGGATGTCAATGGGAAATACACACTTAACGATTTGCGCCGGTTAGAAACTTGAAAAAAAATCTTTAAAATTTTATCAATGTATATAAAAGTGGTACCAACCTTATTGTGCTTGCTAATTTAAGACTCGGTTGAAACAAAATTAAGGATCGAATGCATTTTAGTGTCCAAAAAGGCAAAATTATCGTCAAAGTTCTGCCGAAATCGGCACCCTTGCGAAGGGTTCAGAATTCGAATCGGGAACGAAAATATCCGATCTTTGCGATCAAAAACACAAAATTACAACTTTAAACATACTATTGGCAAAAGACATTATTACCAAACAATATAGAATAGAAAATTTGACATTATTTTCTCAAAATATTGAAGAAATTTGCTCACTTGACATCGAAAAAGTACGCAATCTAATTCCCGTTCAAACGCGTGAGAAACTGAAAGTGCGATAATCGTGACTAGATGAATCCTGGTTGGAGAATGTAATGCCATTCAAGTAACGTGTGACCAGGTTAGTGAGCAGCACGACGAAGTGTCATGCTGTTGTGGTATTGAGGTTAGTGAATAATGGTCAATTTTGAGACCACAATACATTCATAAGACGTGTACTCAGCCGTGAAAAGGGTGATTGTTTCGAATGTGGTATCATTGTAAACAGGGACACATTTAGCTGTCCATTGATATGCAAAACGATATGAACATGCCACAAATAATAGATAATAGATATAGATGCTTGAAACCTTCCAAACTTTTGTTCAGGATACAGGGGAAAGAAGAATTTACGCATCGCACACTAGCACAATTAAACATGAATTTACAAATGGAAACATGACATGCATAGGCAGATATACCAGAGTAAAAACCGGACATACCTGCCTTGCATGTCATGTTTCCATTTGTAAATTCATGTTTAAATGTGCTAGTGTGCTATGCGTAATTCTTCTTTCCCTACATATTGATATATTCAGAATAACGATTAAGCATCATTAATTTGATCTCGTGCGCGAGTTTATAATGTTGGAATGTTCCAGTGTATGATGCGTAAGCCTTTTCCCTTGTTTTGTTGAGGGGTTTATTTTAAGATTATACAAAGTTGTAATATTATCAAACTAGGAAATTATGTATAAACGTGAGAAAAATGAAATTTATTTACAATATCTACTACCAAGTCGCATATTATAACACATTTACACAATGTTACAGCACATTTACAGTATATTTATCTTTAAAGGCATTTGGGGGTATTATGAATCTATTCAAGAATTGGTCATGTACACGTCAAATTCTGACTCTGAAGCTTTCTTACATTTTTCATCGGCGACAACGCAGCTATGTTTATGCTTAATAGTGAACCGTGATGGAAATAAGGCTCTCGGGCCAAATGCTAGTGAAAATTTATCGGGGTCCGCCTATGTACGGGCCCGATGGGGACCATACATCAAAATTGAAAATAAAAAACCCACCCTACACTAACCCCAGTGTCCCACCCCCTGAAACGGTGCGCCCCTTAACTTGAAATACTAAAGTCGAGATGACAAACTTGATTTACAATAATTGAACTTTAATCCTTTTAAAAAAATAAGCTTCTGTCCTTATTATGCCAATAATAATTTTTTGATATACGAGTCTGTCTTATAAAGTGCACTGTTTTAAATAGCCATAATGTGTCAAAGTATAAAAGCTGAGTTTGTGCCCTTACAAATTACCCTTGTTAATTTAGGCTTATTTTCAATAATGAGAAAATACACTTATTTATACAATTCTCCAAAACCCCCAAAAGACCCTTATGGATTTATTGACCGTATGATGAAAACATTATCCCCTATAATATTTACAATATTTATCCAGGGCCGGATTTACCTTTTTGGACACCCTGGACCATGCCACAATTTCCCAAACTCACCGTGATTTCAAGTAGTCAAGTTTTGGTTTATGTATAAGATCGTCAGTGGCGGCGGGAGCATTACAATTTAGAGGAGACGTGCATAGATCTTACTAGGACATCTGCGCGCGAAAAATCTCAATTTCAGGCTTTCTTAGGCCAAAATGAAGGTGAATATTTTGCTATATAACGGGCCAGTGCGAGCAAACAATTTTCGAGCTAAAAAGGAAGATGCCCAAGCCCAATGGTAAATCCGGTCCTGTATTTAATCATTTGAGACAGATAATAGCCTGAGTTGCTTTGCTTAAATTTCTAATAAATAGTCTTACTCGTCATCTACTTGTTTGCATAGCTTGTGCAGAGTTGGAAGATCCATATGTTCATGTGAACCTTTTTAGAGCGAACTCAATCCCGAGCATTCCAGAATCGGATTTATAAAGTCCACTAAATCAATAATCAATTTTATATACAGAGCAAAACTATTATTTCACATTGAAAATCACCATGAGGTCATAGAGTCACAAAGCCTTTACCATGAGGTCATAGAGTCACAAAGCTTTTACACACAGTCACGTTCTTTTTCGTTAGTTGTTAACCCGGTATATCCCATTTTGAAATCGTCTCTACCGGTATCCATTCCATGTTCATCATTCATGTAATCATGGCGATGATGATGCTCAGGTAATTTGGCATAACCAGCTGTAATACGATCTTCATTACGGGCAGGTCCCCACTGGTATGACGGTTCTAGGGAATGTCTTAGACGCTGAAAATGAAAGAAAGAGAGAATTACATTTAAAATTATATTACCTCCACCGTCCATTATTCAAAATCACGCACTGCGATTTGTCCAAACGCGTCACGTGAGTGTCGTCTATTTGAAATAATGTTCCCTGGTTGCATTCTCTCGATCGGGCTGACGTCACACATTGGAAAAAGCCTTGTAAAACCTGTTTGCGAATGTGCAGTTCTCCTTCCTCGAGCTGGTTGCTATGCGCGCGCATGTGCAAAGGGGACAAGAGGGACAATGTTCCTGTATGTCCGACCGAGAGAATCTGGAACTCGCTAGTAAAGCGTGTATATTACGCAGAGCAGGTTAAGCGTACAGTTTTTCTGTGATACGCGCTGTCACCTGTGCTGTAGATACGCATATAATGCACTTTACCTTCAGAAGAAAAGTAACATTTTCTCTTTAAATTGCACTAATTTGCATCCGATTTTAAAAGATCACTATAACCCCGTCCCTTATATAAACGTTGCCCGTAAAGTATATTATGTGATTCACTGAGCACGAGTATTGATATGTCGCCCTCTATCATCATTAAAATACAAAGGGACATTTTATTTTTATAGTTACATGACATGTGCGCCAATCCAAAAACGGCTTTACCGCGGTGTCCCCGACGCAAAACTGCGGTGTCCCAAGGTCGGGGTTCCATCATTTACTTATTAGTGTGCTATACAGAATTGCACACAACAGTAATTTTCAATACACGGGCAGGAATTGATTGAACAAATTAAATCTACCTCACTGGTACATCTGTGGTTCCGTCAATAGAGGGCCAAATACATTAAACGCTTCTCGGATTGGTGTATATGTGAGCTTATGATGAATCACGACAATAAAAACTAGAAACCACAGTTGTGTTTGACCAAACACGAATATCTATGCCCGTGACCACAACCAACCCTCCTTCCCCTATTCACAAAACGAAAACTTATACTGCACTATACTGCTGAGTGAATGGGAGACCACTGCTGCCCTCATACACATTGAACATTTCGTTGGTCATGGCCTCCTGAGTGGATGGGAGACCAATTACACATATTGCCCCCTGTAGCCCATGACTTTTGACCTCTGGGGTCGGGGATACCCTAGGATGTATCTAGGGGTCATAGGCTATCATTGTACCAAGTATAGGCCCCGAGGCTACTTTAGTTCTTGAGCTGGAGGAGTGCAAAGAAGTGGTCTTGAGAAGGAGGAGGAGGAGAAGGAGAAGGAGAAGACTAAACACAACAAATACAATATCTATGCCACCGTTCCACGGGCATAGATAAGAATGGCGTGTTTGCGTCACTTGACGACGCGGCAGTGTGCGTTAAAGGAGATGGTGCTTTAATTTAATTCGTATGAATTTGGAGCAATAAACAACTGAATATATACACAGATGTACCTAAGAATTGATGTGTTTCTTCCTTAGATCTTCACTTCCAAAATGAATCATTGAAAAATTATCCGTATTTTTTGCATCGTCAATGTATTCGTCCTTAATACTAACTTATTATAAACTTCAAAAGATCTTACTTCCATAACTGTTCCATGCGACATATATAAATGTATAATTGCATAAACCAGAACTGCTGCAAGTGAGGTAACGGTAAATAGCCATCCAATAGCCTCTCCCCATGGCGGGAAGGTGTATTCGCCAACAGTGGCTGCCTCGTAGTCAACAAAACTGAAGACAAAGATGAACTGTAACGAGTAAACAAGTACATGTTTTAAGATTTAACTGGACATGACAATGATTAATAAAAGACAATTTAAGCACTACCCAACAGCCATAATAGGCTCCAGAGATGCAAGTTGTATCACACAATTTTTAAAAATCATCAAATCCATAATTACTGTGTAAAATAGGATATTCATACGTATGATATAGATTCAATTAGAAATCATTTTTTTAACTTTAAGACTACTAAATTTGATCGTTTACCCAGAGCGCTTTCGCGGTACTCATTGCTTCCTCAGCCATATTTCATGAGAGCCATAACATCCTGCTGAGGACGCAGTTGGTATTGTGAAAGCGTTTCCGGTAACCGATTAAATTCACTAGTGTTGAAGTTTAAAAAATTCTTCTAATCCATATCCGTATTTTTGAACTAAAAATATCATACGAAAATGTGTGTTAACATGCAAGGGCTGACGTGTTGATTTATATTTTACACTTTGAGGAGATCATTAAATATCGCGTGGTTCTAGTTCAGTAAGGGGACAAACCAAAAGTTGTCCTATAAACGGAAGTACTTCAGTTAGGAGGCTGACACGTCCCTCCCTCTCTCTCTCTCTCTCTCTCTGACACGTAAGTGTGAAATGTGAAAAATTCCAAGCCGAAAGATCAACTTTGACCGACTAGTTTTTTTTACAAACGTAATTGGATATTTTGGCCCCCACGAAGGGACTTTCGTTTATAGGACGTGGTCAAACTTTTTACCCTAAATGATGCAAATCATGACAAAACTAATAAATAATAAAGACCTATATTCAAATTAATAAAGCATATTAATTTAAAATTATCAAAAACTTCTTACCGTAACAATTAAGGGTGTTATAGCCATCCAGCAGTATCGCCAGAAAGCTATTGGCGTGTAACCAATCATTGCATTGACATCTTGCATAAATCGAGTAGAACCTGAAACATGAAAATAACAACAAGGCTTTGAACAGAATACGGCGTTCATTTTTGATTAATGCGCTGTCATAGTGAATACGTCATACCTTAGTTACTGGTTTTACACTCGGTTTACACGCCTGTAATTAGCAACCCATTGAGTTTGTATTATGATAATTTTGATCGTGGTTCCTAACATAGATAGTGTGAACGAATTGACCTGCCAACGACCGATGATGACGTCACACTACGACGGCGAATTTGGTCATTTACATTGGTCGTATAAACAGTCTAGTGCGCGGCGAAAATACACTCGTCGTCTTTGAAATTGACAGCAAGCATCATCGATGACGCTTTTCCGCACCGTTTTATTATTTTAAGAAAACAAAAATGGTTATCTCTACTTACCATATGCGTAGGAAATTGCTAACATTTCAATAAATGCTACAATCATAGGAGTAAACCCGCCTGAATACCAGTCTAGTAATGTCATTACGTAAAGACCGCCCTTCAATAAAACAACAGTTGACATGTCAAACACATAACAATAAACTTTGGGAAATTTTAAATTTCATTTGCATTCACTGAGTTATTTTCCAGGTAATATCGGTACCAACTTATGATGGTTTTAACATCGGAATAGACATCGGTGTTTCTACTCTCTAAATGTACACCGAGTAGAAAGAGTGGACAAAAAGAGTGAAAGTGTGAAATGGAGGACAACCCCTTCTTGAGTGGAAAAAATTCACTCTAAAATGATTGAAAAGAGTAGTCTGTATACTCTCAAAAGAGTAAAAATTGTCTAAAGAAAATGTGTTTTCTGTCATTTTAGAGTGTTTTCCACTCAAAAACGGGTTGTCCTTCGTTCAACTCCTTGAAAGAGTGGAAATTCACATTTAGAGAGTACGTATGTTTGTAACATCGGAAATGTATCAAATTAGTCATTAATTTTATGCTACTTCACCTCCTATCGTACCTGTGTCACTAACGGTAAGCCAATGAGAAACAGGAAGACACATGCTCCAAGAGTAAACCAGTGTTTGTACTTTCTAACGAAGGGATAATGTACTTCAACTTCGTCAACGGTTGCCGTGAGAACCACTTCCATGGCTACAAACTATAACATCGTCAAAAAAGCAATTAAGAATACTAACTAAGTTTAGAACGATTTTTAAAACACGCATATTCCGGTTTAATTATTGTCGTACGTATCACACCAACCAGTTGGTCGTCGCTCAACGTTTTTTTACAGTTTTTGGTTCTAAAATTTCTAAGACCAGTTATGCTCACCCACGTATATCCTAAACAAAGTCAAATATGTCAAAATTAAAACCAGAAGCCACTACATTGTGTATACTCTTTAGCTCTAATTTAAGACCTCATTTGTTGAAATCGGTTGAGAATTAAAGACACGGTGGCCTAAAACCCAAGGAAGGAACAAAATCAAAAGTTGCATTTTAATGTTTTAATCAATAGATTATAACATACACTGAACTTTTGAATTTGCATTTGTATTGGGATTTTGGATCATCGTTAGTAGCGTAGCCAGTGAATGAGGGGGTGGCAGAGTGTTCTCCTGAATGGAAGAGAAAAGTGGCCCTTTGGCAAAAAAAAATTCAAGAGAAAATCGGGAAGACAAAGGGAAAACGGGGGCCAGGAGCTCATTCTCCACCAAAATTCATCCCGATCATGGGCCAAAATAGTGTAAAATATAACTTTTTGCACGCTCCGCGGGCACATTGTATCAATAAAGCCTTTTTTGGAAGCTCAGAGACTTTACATATATATTCTCTCTGATAAAACGGAAGGCCTATATGTATAATACCCTCCGATAATACCGGATCAAATTTATGCAGCCGCGATTTGGCTGCTTCATTATGACATATCTGTCTTTGTTTAGGATATACAGGGGTAAAAATGACGGGTACCTTAATTATTATGTAGTCTATATAATTACCTGACTGTCTAATCCCAAAGTGAGAAGCATGAAGAAAAATAGAAATGCCCAGAGTTGTGGAACGGGTAATCTGGAGACAGCTTCAGGGTAGGCAATGAATGCGAGACCAGGACCTTAAATAAGAAAACAAGATACGTATATCGGTGAAAATGGGCAGTTTAAAATATATCATTGTCAGTATGCTTCGACTATATTTATAAATGCGTATTAAAACGCACGTGACCAGCTCCGCGCTGCCATAACAGCTTGTAGACAGTAAGTATCGAAGTGACCTTCTACACAGCGGGCGGTCTTCCGGTACATTTGAATACAACGGCGCGCCGCGGCGGTAAACAACACTTATATATATCGCAAATGCTCTTGAAAGCCAGGTATTACGGTGGTACGCAGGTTCACTCAAAGTGGGAAATTTTAGACATTGTTTTGTATTGTATCATTAAAAATAATGATGATAAGTATATAGTGGGTGAGAAAAATAGCTGCCATGTGATGCTGTCATGTGTTAGATGAGCACAATATACTGTGTGTAAATTGCCAAATGTTCAGAGGGCAGCTATTTGCACTTCACTTTCCAAAACTATCCCACAAATCATTAGGAATTTGTAATGGCGATAGAGCTTATGCTATAAAAGTTAGGCCGTTGGAATCAATTTTTATAGCACTATAGGGTAGTTCTATCTTGACGCTGTATCCATATGAGTGGTGCCCAAAAAGACGCTGCTAGTTCGAGAAGAATCATGCACATCCACGTTTTTAATTCGTCGTGTGAGTGCGAGAAGGTTCTAAGTGACATTTGTGGTAAATTTACACCGTTTGAGCTATTTTACAAGTATTAAAAGCAACTAGATTGATTATTGTTAAATAAGTAAAACGTTAAAAGCGCAATAAATAAGTGAACACATTGAAACACAAAAATGCTTCTCCTGTAAAATTACAAAAATGCAGATACGACGTTCTTGCACTTACACGGGTGTACTTTTGTGTACTTGGAACCACAAATGTAAAATGTGATTATACCTGCACGATTCTTCCTTACACTCGTCTATGTAACCTAGTAGAGTAAAGTTACCACATGAGCCAAAAAAATTGCAACAGAAGGTTTTTTGGTATTTTCTTGCAGTATAAGGTCTAATAAATAACATATCAAAAGTTTAGAAGCTGGAACAATACCCATTAATCCACTGATTTCATCCATTTTTCACTCGTTATTGTGGGTTCCACCGGTGACAACCTTGTTCAGAAGTACATTACTGGATGTAGTAATGAATCTTTATATTGTGGTATTCAGATGGATCAATTTGACAGCCATAATGAATATCAAAATGGCCGCCATTTTGGTATTCTGGCTTATGAAGCGATGGATTGAAGCAACGTTTGATTCAACATGAAGATATTGTTTGATTATCCCTGTGTTCTGTGTAACTACTTTAAAAACCGCATATGTAATTTAGTCTTACCGCTGGCTACAACCTTCTCGACAGGCAGATTTGAGTCCCAAGCCATGAATCCAATAACAGAGAAAATTACAAATCCTGAGAAAATACTGGTCAGTCCACCGGATATTGCAATAATCATCATATCCCTAAAGCATACATACAAATAAATGTAACAAAAATATAATATATTTTTACTCATAGTTAGACGTTTGAATAAAGTGCTCAATCCCAAAGGGAGAGCGTATAAAAATTCAAAGAACATACCTTCCAGAATAGGTAGTCGTTACTATGATTTACATTTATATTCATACACTATAAGTACATGTCATTAGATTTATAAAGTTTACTTCGTGGACTGTTAAAAATGTCAAAATATCAATTTTGATAATTTGCCATAAAATCTGTATTTGTATTATATCCCGAATTTCACACAATCAAAACTATTTGATATCAGAAGGACATTCCTTGTATTCAGAATGCAATTCAATATGCCTGATGTGCTCTCATGTCCCACAAAAATACTGTGCAAACGTTGCACGCCTTAAGTGTAACGATCATTCTTCTATTTTTTAAACATAAATACCTATATACGTTATTGCGGAATTTATTGTAACTAGCCAACGTCAGAAATCCACCCCATCCTGCCGAGAATGAGAAAAACACTTGATTGGCCGCAGCCTTCCATACCTGGTAAAGATAAATGTAAGGCAAGAAGCCATACGAAAACAAAGCATTTTACACATTCAATTATTTACTTGAGAATTGTAGGTATTTTATTTGTATAACATAAATGACCCAGAGTTTTGTTATCAATCTTATAAATCTTTACTATGAAAAACAATGACGCAAAGCTGATTGCAGCAACAAAATGTCAATTGTAGTAGATATCTACAAGATACCGTTTGTTAATCAGCGTTCGATATTGTTGATTTTTGTTTCAATTTGATTGGACATATTTCAAATTGTTACGAATGCGTAAAATTATTACGTGAGATATTACCTTAGCTGAGAGGAGTTTCTTCCACTCTGGGTAAATAAAGAATAAGATACCATCAGCTGCACCTGGTAATGTAGCGCCTCGAATTAACAAGATGAAAAGCACTAAGTATGGGAATGTTGCCGTGAAGTATACAACCTTTAGTGGAAAATAGAATCAAATTAAAACAGTGAGGGTTTAATCTAGTTCTGATAATCAGTACCTCAGCTGAATTGTAACTCAACTGAATAATAATGGTATCTTTTGTGCATATAAGAAAAAATCACTATGTGTGGGCTTTTTGTTGGGCTCCAAGAATTACGACGAGGATGAGTATTCGCAGTAGAAGTGACGTAGTTAATCGGATTAACTACCATAGCATTAGTAAATGAATACAATTTTGACTATATCGCCCTGCACTACAAAAATTGTATTCATCTATTGCTAGGGTAGTTAATTCGATTATGACGTCACTTCTACGGCGAATTGTACTCACCCAAACAACTCAAACAATAGAAATGCGATATCATTTTTGAGTGGATTCAACACTCACTGAGTTGCTAAAACCAGCAAGCTTCAATTAAATACTTCACTCAGTACCAAGGTGATCAAATTGAAATTATCAAATTACCTAATTTTTTGTATGTGAATTTAATCTTGTGATGTACCTACTCTACGTAGGGAAGGTCTACAGCATCTCTGAGGTAAACTAACAAATGCCAGGACTATGCTTCAACTTTGGATTTCTTAAACATACAGTGTTGTCTATATGCACCGATGCAGGACTTCAGGTCCGTGAATTATGATGGTTATGAACCTGAAGTCTTGCTTGCAGGACTAGGCTTTAACCGTGTTTTCCCCAAAGAAAGTGTAGAGTCTTACTCTTAGTGTTACTTTCACCTCATCTTAAGGGGTTAATACACCCCTGGCCAATTTTGTGCTTATTTTTGCATTATTCTCAAAAATTATAGCACATTGGTGATAAGTAAGATATGCATATTATAGGGGCAAAGACTACAACTACTGCACTGAAAATTCAGCAACTCAAGGCAAGTAGTTATTGATTTATTGATCAAATCTTGGTTTTCCCTCATTTTTGACTGTAACTCCACAACTATTGTCTGTGCTGAAATAAAATTTCCAGTGCAGTAGTTGTAGTCCTTGCCCCAATAATATACATATCTTACTTGTCACCAATGCGCTATAATTTTGAGAAAAATTCAAAATAGGCACAAAATTGGACTGGGGTGTAGTACCCCCTTAAGACAGCAATATCAACGTTGCTGGCAACAGAGGATTGCGTCGTAACGCAAGATGAGTTTTACTTGTGGCATTTATTCGATAGTTTCAATATTTTGTGTGCTTTGTAGTCGTGATTCGTGAACACTTTTAGCTTTGGTTTACAGGAGTTAAAGTAAGAGGGTCCGATTTCATCACGTTTTAATCCCACCTTGGTGGGATGACCTTGAGCCCATCTACAGTGAAGTTGCATGCCATGATGTCAGTATTCCCAATCCCTTTCGATACGAGTGCCAAAATATATGCCTGGGAAGGCCCAAAGAATATTATGTGCCTATACAACATTCAAACAATACATCTTTCAGTTTTAATATTTCACCATTTGATGGAAAACAAATGAATAGATATCGGACCATCCTCATTTAAATATAAAATGTTTAGTATCATTTGTGTTCTTTCTTATCAAACATGGTAACTAGCATTTTAGATTTTAACCCAATTCTCGTTAATTTGACAGGAACATGACTGGCAGATGGGTTTCCAACATTTCATAGTATATTTTAGGGATGATATCAAAACTCAAAACGCCGGTTACGAACGGTTCCGTGCGGTTTCCATTGTTTAGAACAATAGAAATCGGACAGAATCGGCGGTCAACCGCTGATCGATTTGATTTCATCCCTTAGAGTAAACCCTTTACAGTATATCAGTTCTGTGTTTTACCAACCTTTCCAGATGATTTCACTCCTTTGATGACACAGCAGTATACAATGACCCATGCAGCAATAAAACAGAGAAGCAGCTGCCAATTAATGGCTCCCATATCATGTAGACCATCAGAAACCTGTAGTACTTTGTGTCTGTAGATGAATAGTAGAATATCATTACTATACATTAAAGAACACTTAAATAATGAGGTTTAACGTTTTTACCAAGTTTGATGTTTGTTGCTGCTGTGCGTGTATGTTTGTGTTTATTTTGTTTTTGCTTTTTGTTTGTAGTCTGTTTTGCATGGTTTTCTTCTGACTTAAACTTGATGCATTGTCTTTAGACAATGTTCGAGGTTTATGGGCTAACAACATTACGACACATGTGATTGTGCAAAAGGCCATCCAAACAACTATATATTATTATAATGAGGTATTAGAAAATAAAGCTTTAATACATGTAGGCTTACATTATCATAATTTATCATTGCAATTGTCATTGAGCCAATGAAATGTATTCTGTTAGCATACTTTGAATTTTAAAACCTGTATTAATCATTTCAGATTTATTAATGAAATTTATTATGATATGCATACTTCCAAAATTCTTCACTCGCTCTGACTCGTGTTTCTGTTGTGTTCCCATCCGTCATATTCCCTGTTACATAAGAGACTGCCGTAGTCATCGCCATATCCGTCGTCATGATATCAGTTGTGTTACCATCCGTAGTATTGCCATGGTGAGATAACCTGTCGAAACTCTCATAACAGTGCTCTGTATTCCAAGGATGATTACATCCAACCCAAGGCAAAGGATTCAGGAATGACCAATACATGTAGTAGAGGATATATGTGATGAGCAGATTGTAGTACAAGCAGAAATACGTAGTTACTATCATCATGGCTATTCCAATACCTGCATGATTGATATATCACAAAAAGACACTTATTGTCTCCTCTTTTACTTACTTATCAAATTTGTGTTTATATTTACATTCCTTGACTAATATCCTTTCCAAAAATACTTTATGTATAATTTATGTATCTTGCATAAATAATTAAGAAATGAAAAAACTATTAAATACAGCATCTCTGAGAGCAAACAGTCCCTCGTATAACCAATGCTGAAATCTCCCAAAGTCGATTTTGACCCCTTTAAATGCTGAAGCATGGTGGTAAATAAAAATAAAATTCATTGTTACAGATTAAATTGTGGGATAGGCTTTTACGATGGGAATTCATAACAAGTAGTTGGTTTTTAGCGGTTTAGAACTGTCAATATTTCGTCAGGAGTAGCTCTGACTTCTTCGGACAAAGTACCTAAGAATGAGACATGTAGGCCGGCCCTTGCCTACTGATGGCTCTGAAAAGAGCCGTCCACTGAAGACTGCCTCTTATCTACAGAAAACAAGCAGACCTCGTTATATTCCCTGTGAAGAGACTGCCGTAGTCATCGCCACATCCGTCGTCATGATATCAGTTGCATTACCATCTGTAACATTTCCGTGGTGAGACAGCCTGTCAAAACTCTCATAACAGTGCTCTGTATTCCACGCATGATTACATCCAACCCAAGACAAAGGATTCAGGAATGACCAATACATGTAGTTGAGTATAATATGTGATGAGGATATTGTAGTATCATCTTTCCTTTGTTTAAATACAGGTACAATTAACTTTCAGTGAAAACTTAACTTTGAAAAGTTTGGATTAAGTATGTTGAAAAGGCCTGATTCTTTCTTCATGTTCTTTCCGTATTTTTTTTTTTTTTGCAATTTTAGAAGCCAATTCTGAGTATTCTTATTGCTCATAATTATTGCACAACCTCTAAACTGCTCCACAATACCTTTAAAAAGAGGAACAACGCTCCAGCAGCTAACACATCCACGGCTTGTAAACTGGCCCAGTGATGCCTCGAGAAACATGACGGGAAGGCAGCGAAGAAAAAGCATAAGAAGGTACGGGATAAGAAAAGAACCTGCAAAAGAATGGAAATAATAATAATCAAGATTATTATTAACAATATCATTAAATCGGAATACTCTAAATTTCACGGAACTGCTCTGACGTGTTCATTAATAAAAACACCTGACACGTGCTTACAGAAAGCAAAATGTATATTCTTAATTACATTTAATTTCAATAATAATTCGTTCTTAAGATAATATGCAAAATAAATTGTATTTTCGAATTCATAGATTACACGTACCATGATATTATGAATAGTTGCTGCATGATTAAAAGTTGACAAAGGAGATATATAGGCCTAAGCAGAATGACCTAAACATTAACTGCAATTCACCTCTTTTATTACAGAGACTCTTGCTTCAATGGACATATGCAAAATATACTCAACTTAAGAGTGAGAGGTAGCTATGTGAGCCCTTAAAGGGCAATTCGTTTTGGACTTGTTAAAGCGAAAATCAGTCTGCAAGAATGGAACCTTCATTTTACCTCATTTTAAATATAAAATGGGCAAAAAAACCTTCTTGACATGTATTATTTATATTATTTTATAACATTTGGTAAAAAAATGACTAAGTTAAAACTTTAACGGAAATCGTACATTATGACTTTAAAGGAGTTTTTTGTGATCTCGTCTTTTTGTTATGCATCATTATGTGTATAGGTTGTAACAACAACATTTATACGATTTAGAAGATAGGCATACATGTTACTTATTGGATTGTATTGTGTTTTATTTGGTCGTCAAGGTAATTTCTTAAGCTACATTTATAAGCTTGTTTCAATAAAATCGGTGGTCTACAAGCGAAGATATTGGCCAAAGTGGTATAGTCCTAAAACAGATTGGACCACTTTTGTGTCTTTGATGTAGCAAACGTGACTGAATTGACTTAATTTATCATGGACTATCTGGTCCGTGCTCTTAAAAGATGGGTTATTTTAAACAGTGGGGTATTTGAAGTGGTATGTATAAATTTGAAGTGAAAGAAAAACATGAAACCCCTTTTTGTTTTGAAATCGATGACGATATATAGCATGAAAGTTCATTTTACGCGGTGCAAACTCATACGTGCGCGCATGGCAAAACGTTGCCCAACTCGTTCAACAAGTTTTTCTGTATCTTAGATTTTACTGATTCCACTGCATATAACATTACATTGTTGCCATGATCTTTTTTAATTAATTTTTTTCTAAGAAGCGAAATTGTAATTGTACAATTTTTATTGTTACGGTTTGTATTATATAGCATAGGCTCCATGTGCCATTTTCATAAAAGACCCTTAGGTGCTTTGGAAAACTTTACATGTACGTATATCTTCGATAAAAACAGGTCAACATATCATTAGATTTATCAAGTTTACTTCGAGGACTGAATGTCAGGAGTTTCAATAATTTCACTTTTTAATAATTTGCCATAACATTTGTATTATATCGCAAATTCCAAAAAATAAAAATTATTTTTAATACTAGAAGGACATTCCACGTATTCAGAATGCAATTTGGTGTGTCTGAAGTGTTCTCAGGTCCCACACAAAATACTGTGGAAAGGTGGGTGACCGATCCCTTAACAATAGAAAGTATGTCTCAATTCAGTTGTACGAGATATATTTCTTCACGAGTTGCTCTACATTGTGCGTACCAAGCATACACACAGCAGAACAAAGTAGAATAAAGGAAAAACTGCAGGGCATCGGTGGCAAACTGAAAAGAACTAGTTCAAACTATGCCAGTTTTCTGTTTTGAGGTACATGTAAGAACTATTATACATGTAGCAGGTATGGCGCATTCCTATATATAGGATCCACAACTTGTAAGTTCCCATTACCGGTTTTTGAAAAAAAACGAACAATTTTTTTTTCGAAATGTAAATTTGTATTAGGTATGTGTAGCCTTAGCTGTTGTACACATCTGTGCCAATTTATAGAATTATCCACCATTGCGTTCGGTCACAGTGATTCATGTTTTAAAAAGTGGATCATTATGTAAAAGATATACATCTGAGTTCATAGTAGTTATGAATTTTTTTATCTTTCAATTAGTAGTTATGAATTTAGTTCATAGCAGTTAACTTTCAAACAATACAGTTTAGGCCAGGTCTGTTAATTTATATGCTTATAAGGAAAATAGATACTATAATTGTGGACTCAGCTCAGGTGCAACTTTTAAAACGACTTAATTACATAATGAGCCATTGTGACCGAACGCAATGATGCGTGATGTTATAAATTTGTCCAGATATGTACAACAAGTAAAGCTACATATAGGCCTAGATTTTACTATTTGTAAAAAAATGTCGATTTATTTCAAAAAGCTTTAGGACATATTGAAAATAATAATAGATATATAAAATTAGACTCAATATTTTCGAAAACGTGAATAGCGAATACATGGCATGCACGAATCACTTGGTATTGATAGTATTAGTGAAGATATATTAAATGAAAATATAAATTTAACAAAAACAAAAACTTCATAGTCAATAGAATTGCAATAAAATATTACTGTCTTTTAACATCCATATTCAATTTATCGATTACAAGAGGTCGTTCCATCTGAGCTTTAAAACTTTAAATTCACAAAGACACAAGTGCTACACGGGATTATCATATAGTCAAGAGAATTAGAAATAAATTATTCTTTTTAACAACCATATTTAATTTATCGATTACAAGGCGTCGTTCCAACTGAGCATAAAAACTGTAAAAATTTACAACAAAAGTGCTGGTCGGAAACTAGTATATTCACGAGAAATGCAAATAAATTATTAGTGTCTTTTTAACATCCATAGTTCACTAATCGATTACAAGGCGTCGTTCCAACTGAGCTTAATTTTAAAATGCTGTAAATTAACAAAAGCATAAGTGCTGGTCGGGAATTTTAGCTGCATATAAAAATATCTTTTTACATCCATACTTAGTTTTTATCGACTACAGGGCGTCATCCGACTGAGCTTAAAACAGGAAAAGTTATACCACTTCCGAAAAAAATGCATTATACAACGTTGCCCAGAATTGTGTTCAAATTAATATCATACACCGCTATCCGCCCTGCAATCCAGAAATATAAGATATGTTCAAATGATCATACATCGGTATCAGTCATACCACGTGTTTATCAACACTGTAAATGGTAGGCCTATAGTATTTAATATTCAGTAGTTTAACATGTATAGACCAGGGTTCGACAGATGTGTTAAATACATGTATATCAATATAATCCGCATATCGAACAATGTAAGCAATTCGTAATTACGATTTTTCATTATTCAATCTAAATTTTCAATTCATTGTTATCTTCTAGCGAAATGTGTGTTGACGGAAAATCAATTTTATGTTATGTCGAAGCAGAGAAGATATGTTGCATCGAATATTCTAAATCCACTTAAGGTGGTACTACGCCCCTTGATAAATTTGTGACTATTTTTGCATTTTTCTCAAAAAACAATAACACATTGTAACAAAAGTTATGTATATTATAGGGGCAAGGAATCCAGTTTAACACTGGAATTTCAGTGACTTAAGACAAGCGGTACGTTATTTATGATAAGAAAAGAGGTACCGCTAGAATGTACCGCATTTCTTAACATATATAATGGATCACTTGTCTGAAATCACTGATTGGATTCCATGCCTCTATAGTATACATAACTTTTATTCCCAATGTGTAGTAGTTATTTTTTTGAGAAAAATGCAAAATTAGTCATAAAATTAATAATAATTTACTAACGGTTGCTCTGATTGGTTCTCACTCTCTAGGAGTGTATGAAGTAACGTTTTGTCTTAATTTATCTTAAAATTGATAAATCTGAATCTGTAATTGGCAAACATTGTAGTTTAAAATAAAATCTGAATCTAAAGTAGTCATGCAGCTAGAACGTCTATGGTAAATGTAAGGTTGAATTGTTAGTATTAGCTTACATTGTTTGGCTCAAAATGCACAGATCTACATGTCATCATGTCAAGCATATGTTCGGTATTTGTTCAATTCAATTTTGGACGAAAGTTTCGCATTACATTTTAAAGAAAACGTTATCAACATGGAATCAAATCATAAATCACAAACACAGATGTAGCAATATGACGACTCTTGGAAGGTGTAATTACATCTGACCTGTGTGCTCTGGAACAGAATCTCGATTCAACAACTTTAGTGATTCTAACATCTTTCGTCATAATTTGAAGAAAAAACAACCAGTGACTTTTATAGTCCTTGCCATAGATATAAGTTTTAGAACGTTTTACCTGTATAAGAAAGTCACGTGCATCTTATAAACAAGTTCGGAATCAGCTGCACCTCGTTTACTGTAGTATCATGTTGGGACTATAGGCCTCAAAATGTGCAATAATAACTAAATGGATTTATAACGCGCACATACTATAAAAACAAGATGTTCAAGGCGCAATACAAAAGCAATTTCAGAAAAACAAAATAATAAACTAAAGGGTGTCTTCGGCAATCACAACATTATGCCTTATTTGATAGAAAATTAATTATCAAGCACGAATCACGTGGTTTAATTTGAAACAAAACTCATATTGACCATAAAAACGGATTAATACAGCCGGCTCTCAACAAGCGATATTCAAAATTCCCGGGTGCCGAAATTCTCGCTATTCGCAATAAGGGCGCCGCCAGCGGTTTGCGATGTAATCGTGATGTATCATGGGAAAATCGTGATGTATCATGGGAAAAGGTCGACATCAAGTCCGCGCAATACGAATATTACCATGCTATTACATAGGAACACGTGACAATATTTTTAGTTTGTCAATATAACGGTATTACACGCAAATCGATAGAGAAAAAATTAATTGTGCACATTTCAAATCACATTATTAAGTATTATTGAGTATCGATTCGCGTGTAACACCTTTATTTTGACAAACTAAAAAATATTGTCACGTGTTCCTATGTAATAGCATGGTAATATTCGTATTGCGCGAACTTGGATGTCGACCTTTTCCCATGATACATCACGATTACATCGCAAACCGCTGGCGGCGCCCTTATTGCGAATAGCGAGAATTGTCCAGTGCAATGACGTCCTAAATAATACAATGAAGGCTTACAACAATTGAGCACAAGTAACCATGCCGTCATTAGAAAATTTCGGCGCGGGAATTTTGAATATCGCGTGTTGAGAGACGGCTGTTTTTATTCTTTTTTTATGGTCAATGTGACGTTGTTTCAAATAAAACCACGTGATTCGTGCTTAGTAATTGTTTTTCTAAAATATACTTTAGGCATAATGTTGTGATTGCCATAGTCATCCTTTAAAGAAAACATGAAGATATACAATGATGAAAACCAATACATAAAAAAAAAACAAAAAACGTAAATATATAGGGGCCAAAAGTTTATTGGAAAAGTACAAACAAAGAGTCAATTATTTAAGTGCCTTTTTAATACCATGAAGAGTTTTGGCGGATTGTATGTGCTCAGGATGTGAATTCCATAAACGCCTTGCTGCAATATTAAAATATCTATCACCCCATTTATGTTTTGATTTTAGTTCAATGAGAATAAATGTGATTTTGATGGATCGTACGTTTTCAATAGTAACGATAATCAGGTGCATTTCTGTTAAGAAATATGAAGACAATGAGCATTAATTTGTAAGCAATTCTATAATAGCATAATTGGACTTTATTTCATTTGGTATTTTCAGATTGAAACAATGAAACACATGTTAATGTGAGTTTTAATATGGCTTTACAAAATAGGACGAGTTATAATACATCGGATGAAGTCCTATTTATTCTCGTACTTGGCTTACTTGTTGATTCAGGTCAGGTCAGCCTATTAAAAACAATCGATCTAGTCCTAATGACACAAAATTGAAGTACCACTCATATTTCTATTGACAACCTAGAGGGGGTTCCCTGGCGTTGGGCCGACATCCATCATTAAATGTTCAAATAGGTCTTCTGCGTCCCTTCTGTAAGTTCTGTGTTCATTGTACTTTGTAGCACAGTGGCATGCAGACATGTGAATGGCTATTATATTATTCCACAAGAGGATTGTCCTAGTATAGATCGTATTGAAAATGATTTATCATATTACTGTCATCAAAGTGTCTGTTTATATTGACAAGAAATAGTCTTACTCTTTTATTATGCTTTTACTTTAATTACCTGTATTGTAATTATAATGGTATCAAAGTAGAGCTTTCATTTGCATAATATTCAAAATAATATTACAACAAAAAACTACCGACATATTTCTAAACCTTACTATACTGTATAGATGTAGGAAAACAGATCGAGACGTCTCTAATAATAGAGTTGATTCAATTAAAGGTCCCTTTCCTACCCATGCTGATTTTTGATATTTTTTCCCTTTCCTACCCATGCTGATTTTTGATATTTTTTCTGGCATCAAGTTTCATTCTTCAATACTTCATCACTCCATATTACATTCAAACTCAGTTTGCATTTCATGCTTTGTTGTAAAACAAATGGTAAAAAGTCCCAGGACCATTATTAAAAATTAAATTTATATTCAGGGTAAGGGGTGAACTTCAGAAACATAAATTAAGAGAAGGGTAATACGAGATTTGCTTCACACAATAATATATTCATACTACGATAACATTAACAGTTGAAATTTGCAAGTAAATAATGATTACATCTTCAAGTATCATAAATTGATAACGCTATCTTATACTGACTTTAAAATGACCAGTGCACGTATCGGTGACGGTGTACTTGTTTCTCTGGTTTATTAGATTTATCTCTCACAAATTCTGCGAATGTACCGTGTTTCTCTGTGTACCTCAATAACTCAATATAAAGTCAAGTCAACGGATCATAGTAATATGAATTAAAAGATTTTTCCATTCTTAATTGTTTGTCATGGCAAAATCGTTTGTTTAATTCAGACACTACACTCATCGATGGTGTCAAACGCTTTATATAAACCTAGAAAGATTCTAAATCAGATCCCAGCTGATTTAATATTTCATTTATCGTATCGTTTGTTGTTGTTTACATTGTTGTTGGTGATGATAATTATGTGCGCAGTTTTCGCTTTTACTATTTAACCGAATAAAATTTGGGGAAGCAAAAACGATGGTCCGCCAGGTGCCAACTTGGAAATGGTGAGACAAATTGCCAAAATCATGGGCCAAATGGAAAAATCAACTTAAAACTGAAATCAAGAAGACATATATGACGATCTATGATAATTCTCTAATTTAAAATAGCAGCTCAACATTCATATGGTCCAAGTTGTGACGGTAAATTACTCGCGTATCTAGCATACCTGTCATTTGAGAATGATCCACAACTTTTTTTTACAATTTAGCCCGGAGCAATCGAAGTTGTAGCACTCATGCATGTAGAGCGATGTATCCCTGGTAGGTTTAAACATGATATGAAGAGCATGGAAAACATTAAAGATCTCATATAGATGTTACGGGGAGATATTGGAACACGTGGGTATTTATGTAGTATAGTACATATACTTTCATGTATCACGTGTATAGTGTAGCATATATGATTATATGAATGAAAAGCTAAATATTGAAATATTTACTCCAACATATTTTACAATACATTTATTTCAGTATACATACCTCCTCCATTTGCATAACACATATAAGGAAATCTCCAGACATTACCCAATCCGATTGTATACCCCATGGAAGAGAGGATAAACTCTGCTTTCTTGCCCCATGTCTCTCGATCACTCGACATTATCCTTATATTATAAAACCGTTTTATCCAATGTAGTATTTTTTAACTAAAATATCCATAGTACAACAAGTAGTCCGAGATTGAATTATACTACGCTGTGTGAATAAAACCGCCAAATGTGGTATAAAAACAGTCACCCAGTCCAATACAATTGCATTTTTTCCGCAAGTCGTATCACAACACATGCCCTGCGCTGGTGCAGCGAGCAGTATGTAATCTTTTGGTGAAATACAAATGACCTCTTCGTATCCCGCCTGAAGGGGTGCTGTACTTTTCCTTTAAGAAACTCTGATGCTGTGTGTAAATATGTATAGTGGACTAAAGTATATAAAGCTTTTGTAGGGGAATGTTTACTGAAATTGTTCTTTGTTATTCAGCATGTTTAGTGTTCATATTGTGGTGTACTTTTTGTTTTCTAGCATGTCAATGATGTATAACATGCCGGTAAAACATGCCCTATCGTCACTTTCGCTAAACTCTTTCTTCTTACTTAATTGGCGTAACGTATGAGTAACTTATTATCTCGGGCTTATCATTCATAAGAAACGTTATAGGCTATCTTAATTTATTATTATCTTAATGAGTAGTTCATCTCAATAAGCCCAAGTCACATAATGCGAAATGCGGCTTTTTAGAGTTTTTTTGTATAGGCGTACAGCCATACTTTAATTTTGTTTTGCAATATTTGTTCGCACGTTTAACGGGTTATCTAGCCACTGTGTAGATTGAAAGTTGCAGGGTATATAGTATGTATGCGAATGAAGAAGTAGATAGATTTTCTATAATAATATGTCTTCAGGAGAGGAGATATTTAACAAAAATTAAAACACCTAAGTCCGTCAAATGCACGACTAAGAAGCTTCCAAGAATACGTGTAGTATCATAGGCCTATGCACCATTGGGAGCTATTGGGGAATTGCCGCACCTAATTAAGGTCGTTCATTTCGTAAATGGTCTATGATTTTGTGCGGTCAATAGCGGGAAATGGGTGTATTTTTTGTTTGCTTTTGTCTTGCTTTTTGGAAACGCTCTCGCTCACGCTCGCTATGTTGTGTTTTGCCTCGTTTATATGTCTGTCGCATTAAGGTGGTATTTGAGGCATTGTGGAAGTGCTCTAAGCATGTTTTAAAAATATAGACTAATTGAGTAGGGCAAAGAACACTGATCAATACGCCTTATGTTTTAAGCTAATCGGACATACTGTTTTTATAATTCACACATTTTTTGTATTGTATTATTTTTATCAATTATCAATGAACCAATATGACTCGAAAGTGCTCATGATATGAATATGTAATAACATTTTTATTTAACAATAGAATACTGGTTTCAAACTTGGTCAAAGTGTTCCTAATGACTTCCAGATAATTAATTAGTTAGTTGCCCTACTTTGCATAGTTAATTAGCTAATTCTGCAAATTAGCTAATTAATTATGCAAATATGCAAATTAGAGGGCAGCTAGACAATATAATACATAAGAACATATTAGAAACACTTTGAAGGCACAAATCTGCAAAATAAAAGTAGCATGAACTTTCAATAGGTGGCAAATAGAAAATTGCATATTTAATGTCTGTACTCCGGGTGTTGAAAAGTTTTTCTATTTAAAAGCTGGCAGGGTAACATGTGCACTTAAACATGTTAAATTGAGAGCATTTCATTAGTTTTCGCTGAATGCCAATAATGCGCAAATGCCCCCATAATCATCATAATGTCATGTATATAGGCCCACATAGTGTTTTACATCTCAATGTCGCTCCGGTTATGCGTTAAAACGAAAATATTTGCACCTATAGGCCAAGATAAAAAAAAAAAACCATTCCTTCTTCTTTATCGTTGAAAAGAAGAAAAACAAAAACAAAAAACCAAAACAAAACAAACAATCTTACTAGAGATGTGACGGCCATACTATGAATTCAAATGTTAAAAAAAATGACAGAATAAAAGGTTCCGAAAGTCATAACAGAAGAAGATCAAAAGAAGGTTGATTAGTGCGGTGGTTATGCCAATATGGCTCGGCCCAATTGAAAAGACAGTTCCGAAAGTCATCACAAAAGATGCCCCCATCCCATTCCAAAAGAAGGTTCTAAAAGTCATCACAAAAGAAGGTTGATGTTACAAGTTTTTTTTCATTTGTTTTACGTGTCAATATCGCTCCGGTTCGTTACCAAACATACTGGCACTATAGTGCTATCGGGAGCATATCCAGCTTTCTTAGTCGAGGGGAGGGATTTCAGGTGTTGGGGACCAAAAAATCCCGGTTGCATCATTTTGACCTGGGACATATAAATAGGCCTATACCGTTATTTTTAAAAGAGACTGTCATGACTGAAGGCTGTAGTCTACATGTTAAGTTCGAGCTTCCAAAAAAGGGCTTTATTGAGACATTAATTTTTAATGTGGTCCATGATCGGGATGAATTTTGGTAAAAACCGGGCTCTTTTCCCCTTTTCATTTCCTTTGCCTTCTCGGTTATCTCTTTAATTTTTTTTTTTCAATTTTCCTCTTTAAGTTTTTGTCAAGGAGACACTCTTTCCCCTTTCCCATCCCTCCCGCCCGCTGGCTGCGCTACTTTGTCTGCACTGTATGAAAACATTACTTCTTTAGTTTTCGTTTACTATTTAGAAGCCGACAGGGCAACTTTTAAAGTAAGACTACTTAGAACATTTGCACTTGAATGAAAATATTTCTTCATTAGGTCTAGTCAAACAAATCAAACTCAAATGATTTATGTTCAAATTACATACCTTAAAATCTTCTGAAAGTCACAAAGCCATTTACTAATTTCTAGAATATGCCTCAAATACCACCTTAAGGTCTAAGCATGACGATCATAAACTTTTTTTTTATTGTCATTGCATGCTATTTAGCTCTTTTACTGCTAGCAACATTTGGAATTTATTGAACATTGACTTCAACGTACCACACCACCAGGTTCAACTAAGTTAGCAGATAAAGGTATAACGAGTTATTGACTTTTCTCCAGTCAGCTACCTGCACAACCGATTCTTTTGTTCTGCAAGGCTCACTCAGTCATTTAATGAATGTCTGTACTCCGGGTGTTGAAAAGTTTTTCTATTTAAAAGCTGGCAGGGTAACATGTGCACTTAAACATGTTAAATTGAGAGCATTTCATTAGTTTTCGCTGAATGCCAATAATGCGCAAATGCCCCCATAATCATCATAATGTCATGTATATAGGCCCACATAGTGTTTTACATCTCAATGTCGCTCCGGTTATGCGTTAAAACGAAAATATTTGCACCTATAGGCCAAGATAAAATAAAAAAACCATTCCTTCTTCTTTATCGTTGAAAAGAAGAAAAACCAAAACAAAAAACCAAAACAAAACAAACAATCTTACTAGAGATGTGACGGCCATACTATGAATTCAAATGTTAAAAAAATGACAGAATAAAAGGTTCCGAAAGTCATAACAGAAGAAGATCAAAAGAAGGTTGATTAGTGCGGTGGTTATGCCAATATGGCTCGGCCCAATTGAAAAGACAGTTCCGAAAGTCATCACAAAAGATGCCCCCATCCCATTCCAAAAGAAGGTTCTAAAAGTCATCACAAAAGAAGGTTGATGTTACAAGTTTTTTTCATTTGTTTTACGTGTCAATATCGCTCCGGTTCGTTACCAAACATACTGGCACTATAGTGCTATCGGGAGCATATCCAGCTTTCTTAGTCGAGGGGAGGGATTTCAGGTGTTGGGGACCAAAAAATCCCGGTTGCATCATTTTGACCTGGGACATATAAATAGGCCTATACCGTTATTTTTAAAAGAGACTGTCATGACTGAAGGCTGTAGTCTACATGTTAAGTTCGAGCTTCCAAAAAGGGCTTTATTGAGACATTAATTTTAATGTGGTCCATGATCGGGATGAATTTTGGTAAAAACCGGGCTCTTTTCCCTTTTCATTTCCTTTGCCTTCTCGGTTATCTCTTTAATTTTTTTGTCAAGGGCATTTTCCTCTTTAAGTTTTTGTCAAGGAGACACTCTTTCCCCTTTCCCATCCCTCCCGGATCCCGCTGGCTGCGCTACTTTGTCTGCACTGTATGAAAACATTACTTCTTTAGTTTTCGTTTACTATTTAGAAGCCGACAGGGCAACTTTTAAAGTAAGACTACTTAGAACATTTGCACTTGAATGAAAATATTTCTTCATTAGGTCTAGTCAAACAAATCAAACTCAAATGATTTATGTTCAAATTACATACCTTAAAATCTTCTGAAAGTCACAAAGCCATTTACTAATTTCTAGAATATGCCTCAAATACCACCTTAAGGTCTAAGCATGACGATCATAAACTTTTTTTTTTATTGTCATTGCATGCTATTTAGCTCTTTTACTGCTAGCAACATTTGGAATTTATTGAACATTGACTTCAACGTACCACACCACCAGGTTCAACTAAGTTAGCAGATAAAGGTATAACGAGTTATTGACTTTTCTCCAGTCAGCTACCTGCACAACCGATTCTTTTGTTCTGCAAGGCTCACTCAGTCATTTAATGAGGCAATACAAACGATCGAAATTGGTGTTGAAATGAGCAAAATTTTGAGTTACACCTTTTCAGTGTAAAATTTTTTTCTCAGCCAAATGAAAAGCAATAATTTTCATTTTTTCAGTAAATGGCTGGAAAAACTATAATGCTTGATACTGATTTTTTTTAAATCCTGGTGTTAAACTTAGGCCTGAAATTCAGTCATTTAGTGTAAGATATTCGATTTTTATAGGCTTCAGCTCGGCCCGCGAGCTTTTTCTTGGATCAACCTTTTAGCTTTTCAAAGTAATATAGTTCGCTAATGAAGGATTTCCCCAACTTTCTAAAGCACATCACCGTGAGCTATATATCATAGTTTTGTCAGAATTTCCGTTTTGATTTCACCATCTTTCACTGTCGGCTGAAAAAATTTCTAAATCAACACGTGAAATCTAATGGCTAGTACTAGCATTGTGGATCGATATCCCTGGGTTTAATAGGAATACCGGCATGGCTATAGTGTTGCCAGAACTTCAATATAGCAAAGAAATTCCCAGACCTAATAGCGCTCCTACTGATCATGTTTAACCAGAACACCCAATTGGGGATTTAATCGCTGGTCGGGCAATTTGCTTTCAATGAAAAATTGACCTGGATAACAACAAAGGAAATATCGACTATTTCTGCTGGTTGCTCTCGAGATAAAAGTACTCACCATTGCCTACTTTTACTTAGTTTGACATTTTCTGAGCATGAATGGAAAAAGGGTAAAACAAAAACGGAAATTCTGACAAAACTATAACATATAGACCCACACGATGTGCTTTACAGAGGTGGGAAATATCTTTCTTTAGCAAACTATGTTAGTTTGAGACGCTAAAACATGAATTCCGTAAAAAGCTCGCAGGCGAATTCAAGGCCTATAAAAATCAAAAATATCACACTAAAAGACACAATTTGATGCTTAATTTTAACACCAGGATTTAAAAAAATGTATATCCAAGCACCAAGTTTTTAACTGACATTACTGAAGAAAAAAAATATATTGCTTTATATTTGACCGAGAAAATTAATTTCATAGCAAAAAGGTGTATCTCTGAATTGTGCTGATTTTTACATGTATCGATCGACTTTTAGCGCGACTAAGCATTTCTAAAGAATTGGTTGTCCAGGCGGCAGACTGTCTCCTCAATAAGCAAACGTGCAAACACTTATTGATTGGCTTGAGCAAATAGTCCGGGCGATTTGTTTTGCACAGGGCTCAAAACTCATCAATGCTAATTGTATCTGAATATAGCTGAACGAGGTTGAAATTTGCGATAAAAAATGCTTGAAAATGCTGTTATTTTAATCGATAATATAAAGGAAATGTGTATGGCATTTGTTCAATATTTAATTACCTACTGAATACGCTGAGAATATCTCCTCAAACTGACAAAAAAAGTCGGTCACTGGGGTATGAACAGTCGGGTATGAGAAGTAGGGTCACAAATTGTACCGACCCACCATCTTGTAGACCTATAAAATATTTCTTTAATGGGCATGCATCGTGCGAAAGTTGGAAGTAAAAGGAGGTCGGAAACCACTGTCTTGTAGTCTTAATTCTTTTGGCCAATAGAGCTAAATAGTTACTAAACACCTTCAGAAGACATAGCATGTAGCAGTCAGATAGTTAATAAAAAATATGAATGTGCATGAAAAATCCGCAAGTAAGGAGAACATTATTTCGGAAACCATCTTGTAGGCCTATATAAATTTTTTAAATGTGCATGCATCATGCGAAAGTCGGAGAAAAACGAAGTCAGGAACCCGTCTTGTAGGCTTGTTCTTTTGCACCAATAGAGCTAAATAGATAACTAAATACCTTCAGAATCATCTTCATCTAACTGCTACACATGTCTTCTGGCGGTATTTAGTTAACTATTTAGGTCTACAAAAGAATAAGCCTGCAAGATGTCCCGACTTTGTTTTCTCATGACTTTCCCATCGTGCATACAGTGGCACGTTAATATTTTTCTTTAACCATGCATAGACAACTGCTATATATACATACCCAGTACAGTCTTCTAATTAACATTAAACTGTTTAGTATCATAGGCCTATGCACCATTGGGAGCTATTGGGGAATTGCCGCACCTAATTAAGGTCGTTCATTTCGTAAATGGTCTATGATTTTGTGCGGTCAATAGCGGGAAATGGGTGTATTTTTTGTTTGCTTTTGTCTTGCTTTTTGAAACGCTCTCGCTCACGCTCGCTATGTTGTGTTTTGCCTCGTTTATATGTCTGTCGCATTAAGGTGGTATTTGAGGCATTGTGGAAGTGCTCTAAGCATGTTTTAAAAATATAGACTAATTGAGTAGGGCAAAGAACACTGATCAATACGCCTTATGTTTTAAGCTAATCGGACATACTGTTTTTATAATTCACACATTTTTTGTATTGTATTATTTTTATCAATTATCAATGAACCAATATGACTCGAAAGTGCTCATGATATGAATATGTAATAACATTTTTATTTAACAATAGAATACTGGTTTCAAACTTGGTCAAAGTGTTCCTAATGACTTCCAGATAATTAATTAGTTAGTTGCCCTACTTTGCATAGTTAATTAGCTAATTCTGCAAATTAGCTAATTAATTATGCAAATATGCAAATTAGAGGGCGGCTAGACAATATAATACATAAGAACATATTAGAAACACTTTGAAGGCACAAATCTGCAAAATAAAAGTAGCATGAACTTTCAATAGGTGGCAAATAGAAAATTGCATATTTAATGTCTGTACTCCGGGTGTTGAAAAGTTTTTCTATTTAAAAGCTGGCAGGGTAACATGTGCACTTAAACATGTTAAATTGAGAGCATTTCATTAGTTTTCGCTGAATGCCAATAATGCGCAAATGCCCCCATAATCATCATAATGTCATGTATATAGGCCCACATAGTGTTTTACATCTCAATGTCGCTCCGGTTATGCGTTAAAACGAAAATATTTGCACCTATAGGCCAAGATAAAAAAAAATTCCTTCTTCTTTATCGTTGAAAAGAAGAAAAACCAAAACAAAAACCAAAACAAAACAAACAATCTTACTAGAGATGTGACGGCCATACTATGAATTCAAATGTTAAAAAAATGACAGAATAAAAGGTTCCGAAAGTCATAACAGAAGAAGATCAAAAGAAGGTTGATTAGTGCGGTGGTTATGCCAATATGGCTCGGCCCAATTGAAAAGACAGTTCCGAAAGTCATCACAAAAGATGCCCCCATCCCATTCCAAAAGAAGGTTCTAAAAGTCATCACAAAAGAAGGTTGATGTTACAAGTTTTTTTCATTTGTTTTACGTGTCAATATCGCTCCGGTTCGTTACCAAACATACTGGCACTATAGTGCTATCGGGAGCATATCCAGCTTTCTTAGTCGAGGGGAGGGATTTCAGGTGTTGGGGACCAAAAAAATCCCGGTTGCATCATTTTGACCTGGGACATATAAATAGGCCTATACCGTTATTTTTAAAAGAGACTGTCATGACTGAAGGCTGTAGTCTACATGTTAAGTTCGAGCTTCCAAAAAAGGGCTTTATTGAGACATTAATTTTTAATGTGGTCCATGATCGGGATGAATTTTGGTAAAAACCGGGCTCTTTTCCCCTTTTCATTTCCTTTGCCTTCTCGGTTATCTCTTTAATTTTTTGTCAAGTTTGCATTTTCCTCTTTAAGTTTTTGTCAAGGAGACACTCTTTCCCCTTTCCCATCCCTCCCGGATCCCGCTGGCTGCGCTACTTTGTCTGCACTGTATGAAAACATTACTTCTTTAGTTTTCGTTTACTATTTAGAAGCCGACAGGGCAACTTTTAAAGTAAGACTACTTAGAACATTTGCACTTGAATGAAAATATTTCTTCATTAGGTCTAGTCAAACAAATCAAACTCAAATGATTTATGTTCAAATTACATACCTTAAAATCTTCTGAAAGTCACAAAGCCATTTACTAATTTCTAGAATATGCCTCAAATACCACCTTAAGGTCTAAGCATGACGATCATAAACTTTTTTTTTATTGTCATTGCATGCTATTTAGCTCTTTTACTGCTAGCAACATTTGGAATTTATTGAACATTGACTTCAACGTACCACACCACCAGGTTCAACTAAGTTAGCAGATAAAGGTATAACGAGTTATTGACTTTTCTCCAGTCAGCTACCTGCACAACCGATTCTTTTTGTTCTGCAAGGCTCACTCAGTCATTTAATGAATGTCTGTACTCCGGGTGTTGAAAAGTTTTTCTATTTAAAAGCTGGCAGGGTAACATGTGCACTTAAACATGTTAAATTGAGAGCATTTCATTAGTTTTCGCTGAATGCCAATAATGCGCAAATGCCAACATAATCATCATAATGTCATGTATATAGGCCCACATAGTGTTTTACATCTCAATGTCGCTCCGGTTATGCGTTAAAACGAAAATATTTGCACCTATAGGCCAAGATAAAATAAAAAAACCATTCCTTCTTCTTTATCGTTGAAAAGAAGAAAAACCAAAACAAAAAACCAAAACAAAACAAACAATCTTACTAGAGATGTGACGGCCATACTATGAATTCAAATGTTAAAAAAAATGACAGAATAAAAGGTTCCGAAAGTCATAACAGAAGAAGATCAAAAGAAGGTTGATTAGTGCGGTGGTTATGCCAATATGGCTCGGCCCAATTGAAAAGACAGTTCCGAAAGTCATCACAAAAGATGCCCCCATCCCATTCCAAAAGAAGGTTCTAAAGTCATCACAAAAGAAGGTTGATGTTACAAGTTTTTTTTCATTTGTTTTACGTGTCAATATCGCTCCGGTTCGTTACCAAACATACTGGCACTATAGTGCTATCGGGAGCATATCCAGCTTTCTTAGTCGAGGGGGAGGGGATTTCAGGTGTTGGGGACCAAAAAAATCCCGGTTGCATCATTTTGACCTGGGACATATAAATAGGCCTATACCGTTATTTTTAAAAGAGACTGTCATGACTGAAGGCTGTAGTCTACATGTTAAGTTCGAGCTTCCAAAAAGGGCTTTATTGAGACATTAATTTTAATGTGGTCCATGATCGGGATGAATTTTGGTAAAAACCGGGCTCTTTGCCCCTTTTCATTTCCTTTGCCTTCTCGGTTATCTCTTTAATTTTTTGTCAAGGGGCATTTTCCTCTTTAAGTTTTTGTCAAGGAGACACTCTTTCCCCTTTCCCATCCCTCCCGGATCCCGCTGGCTGCGCTACTTTGTCTGCACTGTATGAAAACATTACTTCTTTAGTTTTCGTTTACTATTTAGAAGCCGACAGGGCAACTTTTAAAGTAAGACTACTTAGAACATTTGCACTTGAATGAAAATATTTCTTCATTAGGTCTAGTCAAACAAATCAAACTCAAATGATTTATGTTCAAATTACATACCTTAAAATCTTCTGAAAGTCACAAAGCCATTTACTAATTTCTAGAATATGCCTCAAATACCACCTTAAGGTCTAAGCATGACGATCATAAACTTTTTTTTTTTTTTATTGCATGCTATTTAGCTCTTTTACTGCTAGCAACATTTGGAATTTATTGAACATTGACTTCAACGTACCACACCACCAGGTTCAACTAAGTTAGCAGATAAAGGTATAACGAGTTATTGACTTTTCTCCAGTCAGCTACCTGCACAACCGATTCTTTTGTTCTGCAAGGCTCACTCAGTCATTTAATGAGGCAATACAAACGATCGAAATTGGTGTTGAAATGAGCAAAATTTTGAGTTACACCTTTTCAGTGTAAAATTTTTTTCTCAGCCAAATGAAAAGCAATAATTTTCATTTTTTCAGTAAATGGCTGGAAAAACTATAATGCTTGATACTGATTTTTTTTTTTAAATCCTGGTGTTAAACTTAGGCCTGAAATTCAGTCATTTAGTGTAAGATATTCGATTTTTATAGGCTTCAGCTCGGCCCGCGAGCTTTTTCTTGATCAACCTTTTAGCTTTTCAAAGTAATATAGTTCGCTAATGAAGGATTTTCCCCAACTTTCTAAAGCACATCACCGTGAGCTATATATCATAGTTTTGTCAGAATTTCCGTTTTGATTTCACCATCTTTCACTGTCGGCTGAAAAAATTTCTAAATCAACACGTGAAATCTAAAGGCTAGTACTAGCATTGTGGATCGATATCCCTGGGTTTAATAGGAATACCGGCATGGCTATAGTGTTGCCAGAACTTCAATATAGCAAAGAAATTCCCAGACCTAATAGCGCTCCTACTGATCATGTTTAACCAGAACACCCAATTGGGGATTTAATCGCTGGTCGGGCAATTTGCTTTCAATGAAAAATTGACCTGGATAACAACAAAGGAAATATCGACTATTTCTGCTGGTTGCTCTCGAGATAAAAGTACTCACCATTGCCTACTTTTACTTAGTTTGACATTTTCTGAGCATGAATGGAAAAAGGGTAAAACAAATACGGAAATTCTGACAAAACTATAACATATAGACCCACACGATGTGCTTTACAGAGGTGGGAAATATCTTTCTTTAGCAAACTATGTTAGTTTGAGACGCTAAAACATGAATTCCGTAAAAAGCTCGCAGGCGAATTCAAGGCCTATAAAAATCAAAAATATCACACTAAAAGACACAATTTGATGCTTAATTTTAACACCAGGATTTAAAAAAATGTATATCCAAGCACCAAGTTTTTAACTGACATTACTGAAGAAAAAAAAATATATTGCTTTATATTTGACCGAGAAAATTAATTTCATAGCAAAAGGTGTATCTCTGAATTGTGCTGATTTTTACATGTATCGATCGACTTTTAGCGCGACTAAGCATTTCTAAAGAATTGGTTGTCCAGGCGGCAGACTGTCTCCTCAATAAGCAAACGTGCAAACACTTATTGATTGGCTTGAGCAAATAGTCCGGGCGATTTGTTTTGCACAGGGCTCAAAACTCATCAATGCTAATTGTATCTGAATATAGCTGAACGAGGTTGAAATTTGCGATAAAAAAATGCTTGAAAATGCTGTTATTTTAATCGATAATATAAAGGAAATGTGTATGGCATTTGTTCAATATTTAATTACCTACTGAATACGCTGAGAATATCTCATCAAACTGAAAAAAAAAGTCGGTCACTGGGGTATGAAAAGTCGGGTATGAGAAGTAGGGTCACAAATTGTACCGACCCACCATCTTGTAGACCTATAAAATATTTCTTTAATGGGCATGCATCGTGCGAAAGTTGGAAGTAAAAGGAGGTCGGAAACCACTGTCTTGTAGTCTTAATTCTTTTGGCCAATAGAGCTAAATAGTTACTAAACACCTTCAGAAGACATAGCATGTGTAGCAGTCAGATAGTTAATAAAAAATATGAATGTGCATGAAAAATCCGCAAGTAAGGAGAACATTATTTCGGAAACCATCTTGTAGGCCTATATAAATTTTTTAAATGTGTGCATGCATCATGCGAAAGTCGGAGAAAAACGAAGTCAGGAACCCGTCTTGTAGGCTTGTTCTTTTGCACCAATAGAGCTAAATAGATAACTAAATACCTTCAGAATCATCTTCATCTAACTGCTACACATGTCTTCTGGCGGTATTTAGTTAACTATTTAGGTCTACAAAAAATAAGCCTGCAAGATGTCCCACTTTGTTTTCTCATGACTTTCCCATCGTGCATACAGTGGCACGTTAATATTTTTTCTTTAACCATGCATAGACAACTGCTATATATACATACCCAGTACAGTCTTCTAATTAACATTAAACTGTTTAGTATCATAGGCCTATGCACCATTGGGAGCTATTGGGGAATTGCCGCACCTAATTAAGGTCGTTCATTTCGTAAATGGTCTATGATTTTGTGCGGTCAATAGCGGGAAATGGGTGTATTTTTTGTTTGCTTTTGTCTTGCTTTTTGAAACGCTCTCGCTCACGCTCGCTATGTTGTGTGTTTTGCCTCGTTTATATGTCTGTCGCATTAAGGTGGTATTTGAGGCATTGTGGAAGTGCTCTAAGCATGTTTTAAAAATATAGACTAATTGAGTAGGGCAAAGAACACTGATCAATACGCCTTATGTTTTAAGCTAATCGGACATACTGTTTTATAATTCACACATTTTTGTATTGTATTATTTTTATCAATTATCAATGAACCAATATGACTCGAAAGTGCTCATGATATGAATATGTAATAACATTTTTATTTAACAATAGAATACTGGTTTCAAACTTGGTCAAAGTGTTCCTAATGACTTCCAGATAATTAATTAGTTAGTTGCCCTACTTTGCATAGTTAATTAGCTAATTCTGCAAATTAGCTAATTAATTATGCAAATATGCAAATTAGAGGGCGGCTAGACAATATAATACATAAGAACATATTAGAAACACTTTGAAGGCACAAATCTGCAAAATAAAAGTAGCATGAACTTTCAATAGGTGGCAAATAGAAAATTGCATATTTAATGTCTGTACTCCGGGTGTTGAAAAGTTTTTCTATTTAAAAGCTGGCAGGGTAACATGTGCACTTAAACATGTTAAATTGAGAGCATTTCATTAGTTTTCGCTGAATGCCAATAATGCGCAAATGCCCCCATAATCATCATAATGTCATGTATATAGGCCCACATAGTGTTTTACATCTCAATGTCGCTCCGGTTATGCGTTAAAACGAAAATATTTGCACCTATAGGCCAAGATAAAAAAAAAACATTCCTTCTTCTTTATCGTTGAAAAGAAGAAAAACCAAAACAAAAAACCAAAACAAAACAAACAATCTTACTAGAGATGTGACGGCCATACTATGAATTCAAATGTTAAAAAAAATGACAGAATAAAAGGTTCCGAAAGTCATAACAGAAGAAGATCAAAAGAAGGTTGATTAGTGCGGTGGTTATGCCAATATGGCTCGGCCCAATTGAAAAGACAGTTCCGAAAGTCATCACAAAAGATGCCCCATCCCATTTCAAAAGAAGGTTCTAAAAGTCATCACAAAAGAAGGTTGATGTTACAAGTTTTTTTCATTTGTTTTACGTGTCAATATCGCTCCGGTTCGTTACCAAACATACTGGCACTATAGTGCTATCGGGAGCATATCCAGCTTTCTTAGTCGAGGGGAGGGATTTCAGGTGTTGGGGACCAAAAAATCCCGGTTGCATCATTTTGACCTGGGACATATAAATAGGCCTATACCGTTATTTTTAAAAGAGACTGTCATGACTGAAGGCTGTAGTCTACATGTTAAGTTCGAGCTTCCAAAAAGGGCTTTATTGAGACATTAATTTTTAATGTGGTCCATGATCGGGATGAATTTTGGTAAAAACCGGGCTCTTTTCCCCTTTTCATTTCCTTTGCCTTCTCGGTTATCTCTTTAATTTTTTGTCAAGGGGCATTTTCCTCTTTAAGTTTTTGTCAAGGAGACACTCTTTCCCCTTTCCCATCCCTCCCGCTGGCTGCGCTACTTTGTCTGCACTGTATGAAAACATTACTTCTTTAGTTTTCGTTTACTATTTAGAAGCCGACAGGGCAACTTTTAAAGTAAGACTACTTAGAACATTTGCACTTGAATGAAAATATTTCTTCATTAGGTCTAGTCAAACAAATCAAACTCAAATGATTTATGTTCAAATTACATACCTTAAAATCTTCTGAAAGTCACAAAGCCATTTACTAATTTCTAGAATATGCCTCAAATACCACCTTAAGGTCTAAGCATGACGATCATAAACTTTTTTTTTATTGTCATTGCATGCTATTTAGCTCTTTTACTGCTAGCAACATTTGGAATTTATTGAACATTGACTTCAACGTACCACACCACCAGGTTCAACTAAGTTAGCAGATAAAGGTATAACGAGTTATTGACTTTTCTCCAGTCAGCTACCTGCACAACCGATTCTTTTGTTCTGCAAGGCTCACTCAGTCATTTAATGAATGTCTGTACTCCGGGTGTTGAAAAGTTTTTCTATTTAAAAGCTGGCAGGGTAACATGTGCACTTAAACATGTTAAATTGAGAGCATTTCATTAGTTTTCGCTGAATGCCAATAATGCGCAAATGCCCTCATAATCATCATAATGTCATGTATATAGGCCCACATAGTGTTTTACATCTCAATGTCGCTCCGGTTATGCGTTAAAACGAAAATATTTGCACCTATAGGCCAAGATAAAATAAAAAACCATTCCTTCTTCTTTATCGTTGAAAAGAAGAAAAACCAAAACCAAAAACCAAAACAAAACAAACAATCTTACTAGAGATGTGACGGCCATACTATGAATTCAAATGTTAAAAAAAATGACAGAATAAAAGGTTCCGAAAGTCATAACAGAAGAAGATCAAAAGAAGGTTGATTAGTGCGGTGGTTATGCCAATATGGCTCGGCCCAATTGAAAAGACAGTTCCGAAAGTCATCACAAAAGATGCCCCCATCCCATTCCAAAAGAAGGTTCTAAAAGTCATCACAAAAGAAGGTTGATGTTACAAGTTTTTTTTCATTTGTTTTACGTGTCAATATCGCTCCGGTTCGTTACCAAACATACTGGCACTATAGTGCTATCGGGAGCATATCCAGCTTTCTTAGTCGAGGGGAGGGATTTCAGGTGTTGGGGACCAAAAAATCCCGGTTGCATCATTTTGACCTGGGACATATAAATAGGCCTATACCGTAATTTTTAAAAGAGACTGTCATGACTGAAGGCTGTAGTCTACATGTTAAGTTCGAGCTTCCAAAAAGGGCTTTATTGAGACATTAATTTTTAATGTGGTCCATGATCGGGATGAATTTTGGTAAAAACCGGGCTCTTTTCCCTTTTCATTTCCTTTGCCTTCTCGGTTATCTCTTTAATTTTTTTGTCAAGGGCATTTTCCTCTTTAAGTTTTTGTCAAGGAGACACTCTTTCCCTTTCCCATCCCTCCCGGATCCCGCTGGCTGCGCTACTTTGTCTGCACTGTATGAAAACATTACTTCTTTAGTTTTCGTTTACTATTTAGAAGCCGACAGGGCAACTTTTAAAGTAAGACTACTTAGAACATTTGCACTTGAATGAAAATATTTCTTCATTAGGTCTAGTCAAACAAATCAAACTCAAATGATTTATGTTCAAATTACATACCTTAAAATCTTCTGAAAGTCACAAAGCCATTTACTAATTTCTAGAATATGCCTCAAATACCACCTTAAGGTCTAAGCATGACGATCATAAACTTTTTTTTATTGTCATTGCATGCTATTTAGCTCTTTTACTGCTAGCAACATTTGGAATTTATTGAACATTGACTTCAACGTACCACACCACCAGGTTCAACTAAGTTAGCAGATAAAGGTATAACGAGTTATTGACTTTTCTCCAGTCAGCTACCTGCACAACCGATTCTTTTGTTCTGCAAGGCTCACTCAGTCATTTAATGAGGCAATACAAACGATCGAAATTGGTGTTGAAATGAGCAAAATTTTGAGTTACACCTTTTCAGTGTAAAATTTTTTTCTCAGCCAAATGAAAAGCAATAATTTTCATTTTTTCAGTAAATGGCTGGAAAAACTATAATGCTTGATACTGATTTTTTTTTAAATCCTGGTGTTAAACTTAGGCCTGAAATTCAGTCATTTAGTGTAAGATATTCGATTTTTATAGGCTTCAGCTCGGCCCGCGAGCTTTTTCTTGATCAACCTTTTAGCTTTTCAAAGTAATATAGTTCGCTAATGAAGGATTTTCCCCAACTTTCTAAAGCACATCACCGTGAGCTATATATCATAGTTTTGTCAGAATTTCCGTTTTGATTTCACCATCTTTCACTGTCGGCTGAAAAAATTTCTAAATCAACACGTGAAATCTAAAGGCTAGTACTAGCATTGTGGATCGATATCCCTGGGTTTAATAGGAATACCGGCATGGCTATAGTGTTGCCAGAACTTCAATATAGCAAAGAAATTCCCAGACCTAATAGCGCTCCTACTGATCATGTTTAACCAGAACACCCAATTGGGGATTTAATCGCTGGTCGGGCAATTTGCTTTCAATGAAAAATTGACCTGGATAACAACAAAGGAAATATCGACTATTTCTGCTGGTTGCTCTCGAGATAAAAGTACTCACCATTGCCTACTTTTACTTAGTTTGACATTTTCTGAGCATGAATGGAAAAAGGGTAAAACAAAAACGGAAATTCTGACAAAACTATAACATATAGACCCACACGATGTGCTTTACAGAGGTGGGAAATATCTTTCTTTAGCAAACTATGTTAGTTTGAGACGCTAAAACATGAATTCCGTAAAAAGCTCGCAGGCGAATTCAAGGCCTATAAAAATCAAAAATATCACACTAAAAGACACAATTTGATGCTTAATTTTAACACCAGGATTTTAAAAAAATGTATATCCAAGCACCAAGTTTTTAACTGACATTACTGAAGAAAAAAAAAAAATATTGCTTTATATTTGACCGAGAAAATTAATTTCATAGCAAAAAGGTGTATCTCTGAATTGTGCTGATTTTTTACATGTATCGATCGACTTTTAGCGCGACTAAGCATTTCTAAAGAATTGGTTGTCCAGGCGGCAGACTGTCTCCTCAATAAGCAAACGTGCAAACACTTATTGATTGGCTTGAGCAAATAGTCCGGGCGATTTGTTTTGCACAGGGCTCAAAACTCATCAATGCTAATTGTATCTGAATATAGCTGAACGAGGTTGAAATTTGCGATAAAAAAATGCTTGAAAATGCTGTTATTTTAATCGATAATATAAAGGAAATGTGTATGGCATTTGTTCAATATTTAATTACCTACTGAATACGCTGAGAATATCTCATCAAACTGAAAAAAAAAAAGTCGGTCACTGGGGTATGAAAAGTCGGGTATGAGAAGTAGGGTCACAAATTGTACCGACCCACCATCTTGTAGACCTATAAAATATTTCTTTAATGGGCATGCATCGTGCGAAAGTTGGAAGTAAAAGGAGGTCGGAAACCACTGTCTTGTAGTCTTAATTCTTTTGGCCAATAGAGCTAAATAGTTACTAAACACCTTCAGAAGACATAGCATGTGTAGCAGTCAGATAGTTAATAAAAAATATGAATGTGCATGAAAAATCCGCAAGTAAGGAGAACATTATTTCGGAAACCATCTTGTAGGCCTATATAAATTTTTTAAATGTGCATGCATCATGCGAAAGTCGGAGAAAAACGAAGTCAGGAACCCGTCTTGTAGGCTTGTTCTTTTGCACCAATAGAGCTAAATAGATAACTAAATACCTTCAGAATCATCTTCATCTAACTGCTACACATGTCTTCTGGCGGTATTTAGTTAACTATTTAGGTCTACAAAAGAATAAGCCTGCAAGATGTCCCGACTTTGTTTTCTCATGACTTTCCCATCGTGCATACAGTGGCACGTTAATATTTTTCTTTAACCATGCATAGACAACTGCTATATATACATACCCAGTACAGTCTTCTAATTAACATTAAACTGTTTTAATTGTTTTGGAAAACATGAACAAAACCCGATGTTAGGCCTACAGCAGAATATGATGCACGGTCAAATTAACTACAATGCATCTAAGGGTCAATATTACTTAACTTATGATCCTATGTCAACTCCCAAGAACATGACCTGTGCATGCTTATTATTACAAACTACCTGAAATTACTACAGCCAATAGACCAATCACAAAAGCAATGTATCTGGTACTTTGAGATAATGAGTACATCATTCTGCGCTTGTGAAATGCATCCATAAAAGCTGAGACGAATATACCTAGGTATATTCGTCTCAGCATAAAAGTGTATAAATAGGGGCAGACATTGCAAACTAGCATGCATTCACGTCATGCAACTCAGTACAGTCTAATTCTAGCTCCGGAGACAGGCGAATATCAAGACCCTCGAACAAAAGAACCAGTACCAAAATACCCTTTAGGCTAATCATAAAAAAAGTTAACACAAGAAGGATACGCACCAGATAAGTGGTATACGCCCGCCTCACTTCGAACAAGTACATATAACATTTCCCATAGTCCACCAGTCTATGTAAAATATCCCCTAATAAATTTACAAAATAACGCAACAGTAAACCCACAGTTCCGCCTTCTTATTGTTACACAGTATTATTGTATACATCATAGTGTACCCCTACTTGAAGCCTAACCGCGAGATACCAACGTTACAAAATAATAAAATAAACCCACTCCACACTCCCCAACCACCATCCTAGCTACGCCTATACAGGGTTCTAAAAAGAAACAAACATCTAACACAACCACGCAACGTTTCACCCACTACCATACCATCACCCAAGAACCTTACACACGAACCGCGAATGCCGAAAACCGCGCAACCCGAGAACCGCTCTAGTTAAATAAAAATGTTATTACATATTCATATCATGAGCACTTTCGAGTCATATTGGTTCATTGATAATTGATAAAAATAATACAATACAAAAAATGTGTGAATTATAAAAACAGTATGTCCGATTAGCTTAAAACATAAGGCGTATTGATCAGTGTTCTTTGCCCTACTCAATTAGTCTATATTTTTAAAACATGCTTAGAGCACTTCCACAATGCCTCAAATACCACCTTAATGCGACAGACATATAAACGAGGCAAAACACAACATAGCGAGCGTGAGCGAGAGCGTTTCCAAAAAGCAAGACAAAAGCAAACAAAAAATACACCCATTTCCCGCTATTGACCGCACAAAATCATAGACCATTTACGAAATGAACGACCTTAATTAGGTGCGGCAATTCCCCAATAGCTCCCAATGGTGCATAGGCCTATGATACTACACGTATTCTTGGAAGCTTCTTAGTCGTGCATTTGACGGACTTAGGTGTTTTAATTTTTTGTTAAATATCTCCTCTCCTGAAGACATATTATTATAGAAAATCTATCTACTTCTTCATTCGCATACATACTATATACCCTGCAACTTTCAATCTACACAGTGGCTAGATAACCCGTTAAACGTGCGAACAAATATTGCAAAACAAAATTAAAGTATGGCTGTACGCCTATACAACAATATTGACTCTGACGATGTTTTAAAAACCTTTAATAAGAAGGGTATTCACATTATCAATCTCAATGCCCGTTCTGTTTGTCCCAAAATGAGTGAATTAAAATTGATTTCATCCAATACTAGAGCCAAAATAATTACTGTCTGTGAAACATGGCTAGATGATTCAGTCACCGATAATGAAATCAACATTCCTAATTTCTCTGTTATCCGTAAGGACCGTAACAAAAATGGCGGCAGTACCTGCATCTGACATTCATTCTGATTTGGCATTTAATCCCAGGCCTGATTTAGACATTCCCAAAATTTTTTGGACTGAGATTTTGCTACCAAGATGCAAACCTTTTATTGTTTGTTCCTGTTACAGGCCTGAAAAGCATTCACAGTTTATCAACAATCTTGAGAATGTCCTTTCAAAATTGCCTGCTGATTCTGAAGTGATTATTTTGGGTGATATGAACATGTGTGCTTTACGTAAAGACCGAGTATACACCAAATATGCTAACATGCTCCACTTGTTTGGACACAAACAACTTACTCAAACCCCAACTAGAATCACCCCTACCACAAAGTCTGCTCTTGATCACATTATATGTAATTATGACAATGTAATCAGTCAATATGGTGTGGTAACAACTGGGTTAAGTGATCACTTTTTCACGTACTGTACAAGGAAGTCACCCAAACCAACATTTAACGAGCATAAAAGAGTTAAAGTAAGATCTTTAAAGAATTACAGCAAGGAATCTTTCATTGATAAGTTGTCTGAAACTGACTGGTCTGAAATATTGTTATGTAACGATGTTGATAGAGCTTGGTCCATGTTTTGTAACATATTCTTGAACACTCTTGACTCTGTTGCTCCTCTAAGGGAAGTTCGGATTAAACAACGCTCTGAACCATGGATGACAAGTGAGATTATTGATAACATCAGAGAAAGAGACTGTTTGCTTGCAAAATTTAATAAAAACAAACATATGTCTGAGTATTATAAAGAGTACTGTAAGTTACGTAATAAAGTCCAAAGAGAGATAAGATCTGCTAAACAACAGAACATGTTGCATAAGATTGAGGCAAATAAAAATGATTCTAAAAAGCTCTGGAAAAAGCTCAAAGAGCTTGGGTACCAAAACAAAACAAAAGACTCTACCAATATGGTTTTAGATATTGATGGTAAAAAGTGTTTTGAGAACAAAGAAGTTGCTAATCATTTCAACAAATTCTTTACTGGAGTTGCTGCCAAACTTGTTGGTGAGTTACCTGAGCCAAGTGGTCTTTATGATGTTAACTCCAACAGGTTCCAAAACTATTACAGTCATATCAGGAATGGATCCTTTGATCTCCATGAGGTCAGTGAGACCTTTGTCTATGATGAGCTAACCAATCTTAACATCGATAAAAGCACTGGCTTAGATGGCTTGCCGGCTCGTTTTCTGAAAGATGCTGCAGAAGTCATTAAAACTCCAATCACATCTATTATTAATCTCTCTATCAGGACTGAAGTGTTTCCAAGTGAAATGAAAATTGCCAAGGTCAAACCATTATATAAAAAGAAGAGCAGGTTGGAAGTAGGCAACTACAGACCTGTTAGTATTTTGTCTGTGGCCTCCAAAATTTTGGAGAAGGCAGTGATTGTACAATTTAACAGGTATCTCACGGAAAATAACATCTTATTTAAATTTCAGTCAGGTTATAGAGGTAAATATTCCACAGACACATGTCTTATCTATCTTCAAGATCATATCAGAAACCAAATCAGTGCTGGTCTGTTTACTGGAATGGTGCTTCTTGACATCCAGAAAGCATTCGACAGTGTTAATCACTCTATTTTATGTCAAAAGCTTACTGCTCTGCAGCAAATCTTAATGTGGGGAAACGGGTTAATAACGGACGTTACATGCAGAGGGGAACGAGAAGGCACAGATGTTCGATAGCCAATAATTATCAATTTCTAGGCTCACTTAATAGATAATACATTATATTCAACATAATATCAGATTTCGACTTTATCGGAAGGCTCTCATCTTTGCCATTTATCTGAATCATTAGCACTTCTGTTCTTTGTCTAAAAATGTTACAATCAGACTTTCGTGAATTTTAGGGTGTTTATATAATATTTAGTTGTTGAAAAGTAGTTCGTGAAAGTAATGCACGGGATAAATTAATAATCGCCAATATAATAGAATAGAACGGTGTTCAAAGAAAACACCCCTATTAATGCAGTACAAAGTCCAAGTCAGAAGTATGGGTTAATGCAGGATTTGCGAAAACCCGTAATACGCCATTTAGGCCTAAAAAAAAATTGTTTGATTGGCGTAACCCGACCTACCCTAAAATTAGGCCCGACCCTAACTTTTTTTATTGTTTTTTGCAAAAAAATAATAAAATTTAAAAAATTAATTAAAATAAATCAATTTAAAAAAAAAAAAGAAGAAAAAAAGTTCCAAAGCCTTTATCAAACGAAATTTACAGCTTAAAAAGTAAAAAAAAAAAAAAAAAAAAATCCCGACCTACCTACCCTACAAAAAATTTTATGTTACGCCAATCAAACAATTTTTTTTAGGCCTTACTTTATCCTCTAGAAAATGATCTATTTAAACCAAAAATGCAAAGTGTTAGTTGATATTCGAAGTAAATTATGAAGAATTATCAATACAGCAATTAATAACAATTTGTTTTTATTATAACTGATGCACTCGCAGCATGACGGATAATCAACTCGTTCATATGCATTCGTCTCTCTCGGATTTTTCAACATTTAATATCGTTATCTTTGTTTACAGAAACAATACTCAAGAAAATTGCTCCAAAGCAAAGATCACTGATTTTCAGACACAAATTGAAACTAATGTTTATAGTGCTGATGGGTAAGAAATATTATTAATACTAATACTAATAATAATACTAATAATAATACTAATACTACTACTACTATACTACTACTAGGGTAGGTGCAGGTAATATGGGACAGCAGGTAATATGGGACACCTGTTTTCATTTTAATAAAAAGTAGCTTAGAGAAGGTACACACTTTAAGTTGATTTGTTAAGTGTTTAGAGACATCAATTGTGCTTCTAGAAATGCAGTTTTGGAGTCTGTATATCAAACTCTTGGAAATCAATGCCAAAAACAGTGAAATTGCCCAAAAATTTACGTCGTTTTTTGGCCTGATATAAATCAATGACGCCACATTTTATGATTGTGTATCCAAATACTCTGGTACTGAGGGGGCATTTGTCACTTTTTATGATCTCTAGGTGATGGGTTAAGCTTCTCAACAGGTAAAATTCCACTGAAAAGTGGCACTTTCCTTTATAAATGATTATTTTCTCTGATTTTCAACTGAATGGGTGCAGGTAATATGGGACACATAGGAAATTGTGTGCATTGTCAATGCGAAAAGCAAAACTATTTAGAAAATTGAATTTTCTTGTTGAAATTTGCATTTAACATTCAAAATCATGTAACAAAAATGTTTTTAGAACAAAAGAGTGATTTTCTGAACATTTTGATTTTCACCATAGAGATAACACAGTGTCCCATATTACCTGCACATGCAGGTAATATGGGACACTTGACGATGACGTCATTTTGACGTCATAGCGTCCAAACAAACATAAAAACAAGATAACATTGCCTGTTTTATTAATCTTAAAGGACAGGTTGTTCATCATAACAATCTCTTTTGGGCATATCTTCTATAGTTTTTATGCACATAAGCTAAACGTCCTTAATGGTCCCATATTACCTGCAGGTACCCTACTACTACTACTACTACTACTACTACTACTACTACTACTACTACTACTACTACTACTACTACTACTACTACTACTACTACTACTACTACTACTACTACTACTACTACTACTACTACTACTACTACTACTACTACTACTACTACTACTACTACTAGGCCTACTACTACTACTACTACTACTACTACTACTACTACTACTACTACTACTACTAATAATAATAATAATAATAATAATAATAATAACACTGATCATAATAATAATAATAATAATAATACTATACTAATAACTATTATTATTATTATTCCACGTAGCTGCGGCTAAAGATCCAATCTGCCTTTTTGTAGAGCCATACTTTTCTTGGTGGTGGTTGTAACACTAATAATAATAATATTAGTAACTATTATTATTATTATTACCCCGGTATTATTTTCCTCGGGTGCACAGTTCTCAACAATGGAACATATATATAGGCCTAATGTTATTTACAGCGGATTATCGGAGGAAGTCACATTTTGGGTGACGAAGCTGCCTATAAATAACCCTGAGAAGAAAACTATTGCATTTGACTATATAATTACTCAAGCAATTCTGCCATTACTTGTACAAACCTGATAAATGATTAATTTATTCAAAGACAAAAAGTGCTAAATACAGGTTTTAGGAATGGTTGATTTAAGTGGTAAGATAAGATTCAAAATTGCCGGATTAAAGGAAAAGAGTCCTTAGGTTAAGAACAACTCATTTTGAAATTGCGTTTTTTAAATAAAATAAGATTGACATTGCAGATAATTTTTACGATTATAATATTTTTCAAAACGTTTTCGCGACGTCATTTATGCCTTATGTGTATCTAAGGGTTTATGATTGAAATCCGAAAATCATAAACTGTATGATATTATATTAATTCGCATTTCTTATAACCCATAGGTTTTGCGATACTTCAAATCTTTTGCCTCCAATATTTCCAGAAAAGCTTTAGCACAACTATCTTGGCGAGCAAAAACCAGGTGCAACAGGATGCAATAGAAGAACAGGAGCAAACCAACCATGATAAAGTATCAAATCGGAACATCCAAGACCATGATGACAACGGTAATTTGTCACAGAACATCAACATCTAAATATCAATGTTTGAAAAATTCGTAAATACCAACAAACGCAATAATTTCTTCATGTGACAATTTTATCACGTCCACTTATGCCCACGGACTTTGCAATTTTCATTATGAGGATGACACATCTTTTTCTTGGAGATGAATATGCGGGTTGCTCGATATCACTTGCTCCCTTCGATAGGGCATTTGATCGTTACTCTTAATAAATTTGATTAACTCAATTAATTTTAAAAAACCTTCATATCTTTCATTGGTTTGAAGGAGATTTTTTTCGTGATAGGGCACAAGATTATAAAGTTAGAAAGCAGTCTTTATTTAAAGAACCGAAAGCAACCGATGTTTGATAATAACGTCTATACAAATTTCACTATAAATGATTTATTTTTCCCGCAGAATTTGTTCTGGGGCGTTTTAAGAAAAGACTAATCGAACTGTACGAAAGAGAGACCGGACGCATCTTACTTTTTCCTTGGAATGAAGAATACCATGGAATGAGATACATGGATGATATCTACGTAGAACTAGAGTTGGAAAGTACACGTGTACTAGGTTCTGCAATGATACATAGGAGCTCATAGGCCCCGGGGGTCACTCCCATTGTGGCCTGTACACCATCCGCGATAATCAACTTTTGAAAAGCACCCTAAACAAGGATTTAACCCTTGGCTAAAACGACACCCTAAACAGGGATTTCATTCCTAACATCAAATTTCATACCCTAAATTTCATTTCCGCGTATTTAGAAATTGCAATTTTGCTACCCTTTTTCCAATTTTTCATGTTTTGACACCCTAAACGCGATACGCGCGTATCGTGCCTACCCACGAAAAACCCCATACCCTTTTACACGTTTTTATTATCGCGGATGGTGTACAGGCCACAATGGGAGTGACCCCCCGGACATAGGCCATTGTTAAACAAAAACGAAGACCTCATTGGATTAAAGACTGACAGCGGTGACATGATAACGAGGGTAATCTTAAAAGGTGTAGCAGGCAGCGGAAAGAGTACTCTATTGTCAAAGCTTACTCACACTTGGTCGAAGCAAAATATGAGCTCTCCATTGCATCGATTTGAATTACTGTTCCTTCTCAAAATGAATATATTGCAGAAAAATGCAAATATGGTAGACGAAGTGCATGATCAAATTCTTGAACTTACTGAAATTGAGCGGAAAGGGTTAACTTTGTACTTAACGAAAAATCCAGAGAAAGTTTTAATTTTAGATTAAACTAGATCAAGCAAAGTATGGAGAAATGACAATAGAGAAACTACTTACTTGCCAATCGTTATGTAAAAGTTTGGTTATACTTTCTACACGACCATATAAATACTTAGGACCTGCGGAGTCCAAATATTATGTAAGCGTAAATATAAACGGGTTTTCTTCTTCGAATACAGTAAAATATGTAGAGAAATATTTTGGTCATAATCGGCATAGAGGCACTTTAACAAATGGTCTGCTGCATGAACTTGACATTTCGAAAGATTTGAAGTCCATATCCAAATATCCAGTGATACTGATGATGCTTTGCACTCTTTGGGAAGATCAACAACACTTCCCGAATAACTTATCACTCCTGTATGAAGAATTTATCGAAACAATTTTGAAAAGATTTCGGTCAAAATCAAATACTGAAAACACCTTTTCTGATGAAACTTTACAGCTTGATCTTGGCGAAATTGCACTTGATGGTCTTATGCCACTTCATAACGATTTTGAAATTCTTGAATTTGAAGAGCAATTATTTAGTGAATTAGGTTTCAAAGTTGGTCTTATCACAAGACAAAGATGGCAATTTAGATTACAGGAGAAACATTCAATTTCTTTTCTTCACAAATCTTTCCAAGAATACCTTGCTGCAAAATATTTGGCCAAATTGTTTAATAGAAATCAGGATCAATTCAACAATACGTTAAAACGAATTTCAAAATGGGACCTTGTATTGGAGAAGTTTGAGCTCCTTCGATTTTGTTGTGGAGTATCGAAACATCAATATGATGGGAACGCTGCAATGGCGATTATTGAACATGTCATAACAAAATTTGAAAGAGACCCCATAGACTTTGTTAACATGGTTACAGTTGGAGACAGGGTTAATTCGGGAGGCGACTGGTTTGAAAGCATATCACTGATACTTGTCCTACTAAATGAAAATCAAGTAAAGCAAAGCCCTGCTCTTTCTTTATTCTATAATAATGTTAGACTCGGAAATCTAACAGATATTAGAATTGAATGTACTTGGAACCCACAGACACTGACACTATTCAAGCATTTCCTACAAATATCTACAGAAGGTGGAATACTTGGTGATAGTATTGAGACAGTTACAATTACATTTATTGATGGGGACTGTTGTGAATCATCACATACTTGCCAAAGATTAGCAGATGTATTGATCCATGTGCCAAATGTAGAACGGCTTTATGTCGATGAGGATACTTTCAAACGAATTTATATTGCTGCATTGACTCATGGACTCAAATATTGGCATAAATTATCTGAATTATACCTTCATGGTATTGGTATAAGAAATGCTGATGTCATGATATTGGCAGAGGGTTTTAAATATTGGCCAGATTTACTCGAACTGGATCTATCTCGTAATGATATAGGAACTAGAAATAATACACAAACGAGTATTACAGCATTGACTCGTGGTTTGCAGCATTGTCATAAATTATTCCGGTTAAACTTAGCTTATACTGGTATAACTGATGTTGATGTCATGATATTGGCACAGGGTTTGAAACATTGGCCTGATTTATTACAACTGGATTTGTCTCGTAATAAAATAGGAACTAGTGATAATACACAGATGGCCGAGTTTGGTATTTTGGAGATGACACGTGGTCTGCAGAATGGGCATAAATTTTCAAGTTTATACCTAAATAATACTGGTATGACAAATGCTGATTACGTGATATTGTCGTATTATCATCGATGGCCTGAATTACACGATCTGTGGATTAGTAAAATACATGCAGCAGATAGTAGAAATACACAAATAGGTATTACAGCATTGACTCGTGGTTTGCAGCATTGTCATAAATTATCCCGGTTAGATTTACATAATGCTTATTTAACAAATGCTGATGTTATGATATTGTCACGGGGTTTTAGATATTGGCCGGAATTAATCGAACTGAATCTTTCTCAAAATAAAATAGGAACTATTAATGATACACAAATGGGTATTGTAGCATTGACTAGTGGTTTGCAACATTGTCATAAATTATCTAAATTATGGCTAGATGTTACTGATCTGAGAGATTCTGATGTCTTGATATTGACGCAGGGCTTCAAGGATTTGCCTAATTTACAAAAACTTAGTCTTAAATACAGTTGGAAAATAGGAAACAGTGGCTTGGATGCTGTTCTAAGACACATTCACCAATTACCCAAGTTAGAGCGTCTGATGATATATGCTATCATTGATGGTAATTGTAGCACTTTAGTAAAAGATTGTCTACATGCAATAGGAAGATCAATTCCCGAAGGAGGTGGAATGATACAATTGAATTTGTATGCTCATCGAATCAATTTATGTTCAAAAGGCAATTAAAATGTTAGCCTTTCAATGTTTTGTTCCATGATTTTCTGTTCAGTTTGCAACTGAACTTTCCCCAAAATGATGTGATTGAAGATCTTGTGCAGCAATGCATTAGTATCAATGTTTTGAAACCATTTCCTCCCTTTTTGTAAACTGTTGGTTCCACATTATTTCAAGTTTAAGTGCAAAGTACGATATATCTAAAGGTAACCTTTTTTATGCTTGTATTTACTTTATTTATGTTATAAGATTACATTTTTATCAATCTTATCTAAACATAATATTTTTATTTGTGCCCTCTTTCTAGACATAGAACTACTATTTTCCCCAAAAGTATTGTAGGCCTAATTTCTCCAGCTCAAAGCTTTAAAGGGTGTCTTCCACAATGTGTATATATGTATGTGTTTTGTATTTCAATAAATTACTTTTTTATCAAATCGTATATAATTATATATAGTTTTGGTTTTTATGTGTCAAGAAACATGTATTTGTGACTTCTAGATAAATATCTATACATCCACATGGCATTGGACTATTCAAGAATTTTATTTGGGTACCGTCTATATTTTGACCCCTGAAGCTTCGCAATAAACATAACTTTCCCCTACCTCCTATTACCAAACCAAACTTCTTGATTTTATATGATTTATTCGTGTTTGACAACCCTTGATAACCCAAGAAAGCCTCTTATGAAGCGTCAGGGTCCATTTGGACACCGGGACGGAGTGAGAACAGTCAGGTGTTAACACCCTACTCTTTTCAAAACTGACTGCAAGCTACATGTACAGGTATGGCTATTCTGTACATTTAAAGTATGTTTCAAGAGATTTTTTAACAATTGTACTCATTAATTTTCCAATTTACATAGATAAAAACGATCTAAAAACAACTTATTTGATTCGACAGTAGTTTCATTTATTATAATGCTAGTTGGAACTACACAAGTTATAAATATCCCAGTTAAATCTTCTTGAACCAATACATAATAACACTTGCAAAACACTGACATTATGGTTTCAATACATGTTAGCATACAAGAGGACCATGCTCCCTTTAATATTAACAGGCTGATGCTAAAGGCTTTTTGTTTTGAACAACCAACTCCTTCACAAGCTTTTCAATATAATACCAATCAGTCAAGACCATTATAGCAATATTGTGATGAATTCAAAATCTCTTTCATTGATAAGTGAAAGTCGTTCATTCTCACCCTGGTCTAATATCTGTTTGCCTGTGTGTAAGGGTGAGCATACACACTTGGTTAGATGCATCAAATATAAACTTGTTTCCAATCTTGTATAACTGCACACATGCAAAAACTTCAGATGAAAAGTCTCATCACACGACTCCAAAGCCTAAAAAAGGTATTCAAAGTTAGTCTGCTGTAAGGGGTATGACATATCCTTTGTTGTATGGGTGTTAATCACCAGGGTCTATGATTTGGCAATTATAACTGTTTTTGGTATAAATGGTTTTAATGGAATCAAAATTTCCAACATGTTTTTTCACCATCACTTTTTGTAGTTTTGAAAGGTGACCAGGTCAGAAAACAAGGAATGTAACATTATTTTGACATTAAACATTTGGTCCTTGTAACTATGGTATTAATCTGATTACCTTGATTGGCATAATACACTAAACTAGTTATTAGGATTTTAATATACTCTGATCATCACCAAAAGAAAGTAATCATTGCAGATACAATGAAATAGTATACCTTCTTACCAATACCGTTTTTGATATTGTATGTAAAAAGTGCGCTTTTACAAACGCAAGTGCAATTTAGGCAATATCCATTGCATGTGTTGCACTGTCACTATCACTGCACAAAATAGCGAGGCTTGCCTATTTGGTACTGAACAAACTATAATTAAATCAATGTCAAACTGCTCTCCGATAATCTGCAACATAATATTAAATGACAAACGTACAAAAAACAAACACTTGCCAATTTGCATAATACATCGGGAGCATGCATGCTGCGTGTTACTGTGAATAATCAGACCATGGTTAAAATCAAAGACTGCAGACACACATCCCTGACCATTCAACTTATGCCATAATGAAATATAATACATCGTCAGCCTGCTACGCTGTCATTTTTTGTAATTTTGAGAACAAAGTACAAAATATGGTTCAAGCATGCATTTAAACATATTTATTCACCAATCATTGCACGAGAACAAACAAATGATAATGATACAAATGAAAGGGAATAATCTGAAATAATTATGCTGATTATGTAACTGATGCATGCTTGAACCACATTGTGTTCTTTGTTCTCAAAATTACAAAAAATGACTTGGGCAATTAGTGTAGCAGGCTGACGATATGTAATCCAGCAACTATATCATCACAAAAATATGTGAAAATATTTTCTGTTATAAATACTTATCTGCGCATCATTCTTAAATCCTCAATTCATCTTCAGCTATACTGTTTCACATATAGGGCCCTATATGACCCTACTGTCACCTACACAGTTAAAAATAACATTTTCACACAATGTTTTTTCCCCATCGGATTGCAAGGATGTAACCAGATAGTTATTCAACCACAAAAACATCAACATCAATTATTTACCTTCTTCTCCTCGCATAATACAAAAGTTCCTTCATCTTATGTACAAAGTTTTCAACAAAATGCTCTGGTATAAATATAAACATTATCACCTATCACAACATACTAGGCCTCGATAACTATAGTGCTTTCACCCTAGTGTCGTCCATGATGTTAATACATGTGTCTAATTTGCTGCAGCTGCCAATTGTGAGTGATTGCTTAAAAGCACTGGAGTACACATGCATGAGTTTGACGATGCCACAAAGATGTACATGCAAAACAGATGCCACAATGTGTTGGCATTAGCGACTGTACTAGGAGAAAAGCACTATAGCAGACACCTTCATCATTTAATAGGAGAGACGGATCCAAGGTTGTCACTACGCCAGTCGGCACATGTTGGTAGGAACCGCCAATCAATCAAAATAAGCTTTCATAAGCTTCCTTCCGACCGGTACAAAATTGAGCTAATATTGTATGATTATGTACAGAATTTAGTAAATATCAAAAATCTAGGCCAAAATTTTTCACGTCCACATGCACATAAAACTGCAATGTACAGCGACATACACCGCTGCATCAATATTCACTTGATCGTTCATGACAGCCATAGTTGTGTTCTAGTTATCGCAGTTTCGTCAATAGGTGGCCCACTAACACATGTCACAGACGGCACTCAACTTGGGCTGGTGACAACCCTGGATGGATCATTTCTCCCCATACATGAAGCAGAAGCAAATGTCGCACATGATAATCTTGGAGAATAAAGTTACCACTTAATAATAAATACATGTACTTTTTGTGACCTTAGTGAGTAAATTTTTCAACCAAGTGAAGTCGTCTACTCGTACAACTTGCTACTCTCAGTTACAGGTGCGTTACCAGAGTTCCTGTCTTGTCATGTTTGTCATAAAACTGATTCAAAGTAGAGATTTCTTGAACCACTCATATTCTACAAACACCATTTAGATGACCAATGTTTGATAAAAAAGTTCAACCCCTGATGTCCGATACTCTTTGGCTCACTTCTTTTTCTTCTGTTTACCACGGTTGTCTGGTGTAGCATCTGCTTTACGCTTCTCTCCTTTTGGTGTTCCCTGGAAGGATGGAAGATTAATACGATGCATTAATGAGAGATATCTTGCATATTTTACAGAACTATGTTTGAAAACCTTACTGTATTTTCAAGATTTACATAAACTACCAGTATGAGGTAGTTATTGTATATTATGTCAAATGAAAATACCTGCATTCTTTAAACAAATGATTTATTGAACATGTATGCATGTGAAGCCATTTTATTTAGGGAATAAACGATAGGAATTTTTGTTTTTACTATCCTCTACCGTGTGATAGACGACAGGTCCAATATTTTGGGAAGTGGATGCCGGCAACTTTGATAAAACAAATTCAGACTTTTATTTAAATGAGAACGCAAATGCGTTAATCGCAGACAAAATGCTACCAGATGGAACAAGGAAATCAAATTTGTTGGTTCAAATATTTAAAGCAACTATTGTATTTAAGGGATCTGGAATGAGCGTTTTGACAGTATTTTTTGTGGGACATGAGAGCACATCAGACATATCGAATTGCATTCTAAAAACGAATGTCTTTCTGATATCAAATAATTTTCATTTTTTGAAATTCACGATATAATACAAATTTATGACAAATTATTCAAATTTGATATTTTTCACATTTTTGATATATAACAGTCCTCGAAGTAAATTTTATAAATCTAATGACATATTCTTAAAGTGTATGTAGGTGGGAGGAAAAGCCGACTATCAATTGAAAATTTTGACCTTTAATATTGAAGATATGGATTTTTTTTCCCCAAAAGACCTAATTTTTTTTGGTGTTTTGGGAAAAAATCCATATCTTCAATACGAAAGGTCAAATTTTTCAATTGATTGTCGGTTTTTCATCCCACCTACATCAGATTTATAAAGTTTACTTCCGAGTACTGTTAAATATCAAAAATATCAATTTTGAATCATTTGCCTTAAAATGTGTATTACATTATTGCGAATTTCAAAAAATCAAAATTATTTGACATCAGAAGGACATTCTTTGTATTCAGAATGCAATTCGTTATGTCTGATGTGCTCTAATGTCCCACAATAAAGACTGTCCAAACGTTCATACCACACCCCTTAACACAACAGAAACTCTTTGGTGTCTGTATCAAATCACAATGAGAATTGCACTATGGCCTGGGGGCAAAGAGAAGGAAGAGAAGCAGAGGGATTGAAATATGCTCCATACCTTGGCTGGTGTACTGGCTTTGTTTTTGCCTTTCCTCTTTTCTGCCTTTTCTTTCTCTTCCAGTTCCTGGTTCTCACGTTCTATCAGAGTGATGAGTGTGTTACAGCGACGTTGAAGCTCCTATGTAAAAAATAAATGTCGAATCAGTTAGTAATTTAGTAACATCATAAGCCCAGTTCCTGCACTTTCAGAAAACAAAGCATAATGACTTTTTCATGACATTGCTGTGCCCAAACTTGACTATGCCATAAACATTTTTGGTCAACATCCACTGTTTTATTATTTTTTTCAAAATCCACCACACAAAAATCTCATGTGACATCGCTAGACGTCAAAATAGCCTAAATCGTAAATCTCAATAAAATTCTACATCTTGACCACAGTGAACCCTCCTTGAGAGATGAAAAGATGATCTATTCTTGTCAAAAAGCTCATCCCACAGATGAAATTTTTTTTTAAAGTAAAAAAAACCTCTAAAAAACACATTCCGCATTAGGTTTTTAACTGGGGAAGGGTTTCGGGCCAAACTATTAAATTAAGATGGCCTTTAAAGCTTATGATCAACATCAAAAGATGTAGTTTCTACAGCTATTGCTCTTTTTTTATCTGATCATTAACACATCTTTACTTCCCATTTCATTATTTTTCCTGATTCTTTCCAGGCTTAGAAATTGGTTCAAGAAAAGTGCAATTGCACAACTGTGGGTTACGGAAACATACCACTTTGTTTGATCACCTCTAAAGCAAACCACTCAAAATTGGGTTATCTTTACTCAACATAACCTTTCTCAACTGTACCCAGTATTTGATTCCTGTCCAAAATGTGACCTTTTCCAATTTATTCAAAATTTCTGTAATATTACAATGTAAAATGTGTCCTGTCATTTTAGCGGATTTCAGCAGGTTTTTTACTGTTTTCAATGTTTTTCAGTCTATTTCTGAATCAAATTCACAGAAAACGGTAAAAAAACATGGTTTTCAGTGTTTTTGTTTTTCAAGACCAGTTTTCATGCCTGAAAATGTATTTATAAATTAGATCTGGAATAGGATTTGTGATCGGAGATGAGCAGTGCCAAACGCTGAAAATTTTCATGCCTGCATTGTACATATCCCTTCATATAGATGTGGATATCACGATAAATACAGTGTTGCCAATCTATTTTTAGTAACAATGTTGCTAACGGCAGCACTGTTTTCTCTATCTCGAGAAAAAAAGTTGCCAATCTACTTCAGTAACTCAGGACTTGAAAATTCCTGCAAATCACAATTGGTAGTGCAAATGTATAAAATTTATGAAGTTTATGGACAATAAGTGGTTTCTTACTTATCTTATAGTAATATAAATGTGAGCTTTGAAAATGTACATATTTCTGAATTTTCTGCTGCATTTAAGTGTGATTTGCGTGGTTAGCAGACTTGAATGGGCGTTTCAGAGATCGGTAAATTGATCGGCAGTTGATAAAAATTGTCCCCAATCCTGACTCAACTCTGATCAACTTCTCCTTTGCCGATCTGGATCAGCCAACACTACCCTTACATTATGTCTACAAATTTTATGTACACACTAAAAACACACCAAATTGATGCTACTTACCATAGCTGTTCTTGATTTGAGGAACCAATCAAATCTGAATTGCGGTGCTTGTCTCACAGCCGTACGTAGTTCATCATACACATTCTCCTTGTCAAAGCCAAGTTTGTGTAACATGCATACCAGGAAGCGATCTTCCTCTTCGGTCCAATTCTTGCCTTTGTTAGTACCGTAGGACAGACGTAGCTGATGGAATGGTGCTCTGTAGCGACTCATCTGATAGGAAAAACAACAACGTAACTATGAACTCTGTAGACTACATTAACTATGGGGTTAGTGCAAGAATGATGTATCATCTATTTTGCTGGAGAAGCATTTTTGCCTTTCTTTCAATATATGTGATGCAATCTAGGAAAATCAGTTGGAACTCGGAAATATTGATTTTGAGATATAGCCAAACAAAGGCAATATTTCTTTTTGTTTCCTCTTGTTTGGGAAACTCTTGAATTGCTTATATCTCTGGAACGGGTTGTTCAATTTCAATGGGGTTTTCTGCAAACTGCAGCTTTGTAAATGCTTTTTACTATCCTATAAGAAACTGAAAATTTAATATTTCCAAGTTCCGACTGATTTTGCTTGATCGCATCACATGCTTATTTAATTGTAAGAAGTGTTATTTATTTGGTTTTTATTTTATTAATAGCCTTTTCAGACATTTAAAATAGCTTAAAATGTATGCATTTACCTACTAGTATATTTTTATGTCAATTAACTCAATTCCACCCAAACTGTTAGATTTTTTGTTAATTATTTCCTTTCCATTAACCAAAAACCACGTTTAGCATTAGGGTTAATGATTGCATTCTGACTTTGGTTTTGAAAATGAATTTTTCCATATTTCCATGACTACAAACATTATATATTTACCATGACCACAGTCAAAATTTCATGACTTTTGCTTGATTTCTGCCAAATTTTTTCAATTTTCAATTGGAAACCTGTAACAAGCAACTGCTTTGTTTTAGTCACAAAGCAGACAACAAACCTGGAATCCACTACTACACACTAAAGCCTTACCTTAACATCCAGAGCTTTCTTAATACTAATTTTACGCTGTATTTTAGCCTCTCCCCTCTCAATCTGTGCCATGGTCTTCTCTATATCAGTCAATTCTTGACACCGATCCCAGAATACAGCCATGTACTCTCGTACCTACAAGGTGTGAAGCAGGATAATATTACAAAATCTTGTTACAATTTGAGAGCAGTATCAAAAACTTCAAGAAGGGTCAGAGAAGAACTAAAATGTGACACAATCAAGGGAAATGAGTCGGATGTCGCTAATATTGATTTTGAGATATTGGCAAAGAAAGAGTTCAAATTCTTTTGTTTTATATTGTTTTCAGCGATTGATCAAGTGATGTAACTTCACAAAAAAAAGTTGTATCAACATGGGGTTTTCAGTTTTTGAAAGCTCTAAATATCCTCTTTAGAAACATGTGTAAAACTCATTTTTGACCAGGGTCGACATGTGACTCATTCCCCTTGATCATGTCACAAATGGTTTCTATATCGGTGAAACTGCTCACTCACCAGTGGCGTAACTTTGGGTCAGGGTGCCCGGGGGCGAAAGTAGTTCGGGTGCCCCTGACCAACATGGTGCAGAGCTAATCAATTTTAGCATTGAAAGCCATAGACCTACCGAATAACTTACGAAGTGTTTCAGATTAAATTTATATCATGTTTCAATGCAGTTCATGTTAATAAAACAAAATGTTTTCACATTCTCTAATGTCTTTACTTTGGAGACTCGTCACTAGCTGCAGTGACGTAGCATATGGCGCCCAGGGCAAGAATACAAAATATCTCCCTCTTCCTAAAACAATTGCGTGCGGTAGCGAAAATGTGCATAAATACCACTAATTTGGTATTTAATCAAGTTGAATTTAGGTCTTTAAAATGACAATTTATATGTTGCAATGCGCTATGTGAAGCCTTGCGAAAAATTTTTGTGTTGAAGGGCACCCAAATGAAGAGTAATTCAATGCATGGTGGGTAAAGGTTTCCACTTCTTTCCTATAACAAAGTAGGCCTACTATCGTGTCAAAGGCTATCCAGGCTTGGGTGCCCCTTAGCCCGGGGGCACGCCCCCCCAGAGCCCATAGGAGTTACGCCACTGTCACTCACCCCTACTTACATACATGTACATGTGCAGACCATTCATGGTTCTCCTTAATGTTAATAATACAAAATGTCTCATACAGGGCCCTCCAAACAGGATAGATTTCATTAATGACATGTATTGGGCTATTCCAGTTGAAATCCATACCCCCTATGGAAGACATGATCTTAATCTCCCACACAGAGGGTGTAGATTTCAAATGGAGTCACCCATTCAGGTAACCCAGTTTGAAATTCACACTCCCTGTGTGGTAAATTAAGGTCATGTCTTTCATAGTAAGTGGATTTCAAATGCAATAGGTAATGAGAGATACACCATGCAGTGTTTTTTTTCTTCTTCAACATCCAAATAAATTATTTTGACCAACTAATACTCCATGCCAAAAAAATCTTGATCCTATTTTGCTAAATACTTAACTATATGTTTTGAACAATACCTCTTGCTCTAATGATCTTATAATGATTTATCCTCATAAAATAAAAGAAATGACAATAAGATGGGGTCAAGAAATTCTTCCTGCAGATGTCTGCTGATTTCAAATTCAAGTTAGGAAGATATGGCAGCTTCAAATACAACCATTTGTTACCAGATTTGGTTCAATCAGGCTAATGTCGACAATAACGAAATTTTCAAAATTTCTGACTTTAGACCGAGTGGATCAAATTGCATCCCAATTTTATTTGCAGGAGGTATGTAAATAACAACAACTACCTATACTTATCAAAGATGTAAATAATAAACAATTTATTTTTCTCCCTACCTCTTCTGGCGTTTTTCCTTCCACATCTTTGGAGATGCCGTCCACATCATCACGACCATACTTCTCGCACGCTTTCACAAACTGATTGAAATCACGCTTGGACCAGTTGGTAAAACCCTACGTATGGAAAATCACACAAAATATAATTTATCAGGGGAAAATAGACATAAATACATACATACATACATACACACGGCTAAATACAAGAAACATGCACAAATATTAATTGTTAATGGTGTGTTTTTTTTCCTTTTCATGATCAATTAATTAAGGTGGCATGCACAATCACTCAAAATGGGAAATTTTAGACATTGTTTTGTATTGTATCTTTAAAAGTAATGATGATAGGTACATAAAAGTATACATTTTCAGAAAGGAAATAATGCAAGGAATCCAACTAGCACGGCCGATTTCTGCAAAATGTCCATTTTTTTTCCGTCCACCATAACAACTTGGCCTAAACATCCAAAATGATGAAAATTGAATATCTATGTTCTTCAGACATTTTTTTTAATATGACCTTAAACTGTTTTTATACCTTAAAATATCCCCAATTTTGGTCAAAATTGGAAAAAAGTCAAATTTTATCCTTTTTGACCCATATTTATAAAAATGAAGAAAAAAATCTTAAATTTGAGAAAACCTTAGATGAAACTGTATATCAATCAATAAAGGTATTTTATGTTGGCCAACAAAATCAGAAATAAAATTTTAAACTGTCAACCTCTGCCATAAGCTACAAAACATTGTGATCCATAAAAAAAAATTCTACACCATACAAGATACATGGAATAGCCTTGCACAGTAGTTACCGTCACGCATCACTGTGTGCGACCAAGTAATAGTCCCATCTTTTTCAAACCCAATCATCCAAATATCTAGCTATGTACCTGTGTTAGCAGCTGCTCTTTCTCATCCAATTCTTCTTCAGTCAAAGATTCTGCTGTATCTATCTTCTTCTGCTCTTCTTTGCGCACTACAGGAGCATTGGGCAACTCTGGGTTCAGTGGTACCTGAAATGGAGCAAAAATATCAAGCATAATCATTAGGTGTTAAATATTTTAAAAATACAAATAAATTTGGGCATTTATACAGCAGCGCCTACAGGCAAGTAAGATAACGCACCTTGCCCAAGTGCAGAATACGATGGCACTAATATGTCAATCGTGTGGATAAAACGAAGAGGACGCATCACCTTAAAGCATGATTTTTGCAGGCTATTAATGTACATTACAATCATGTAAAAATCAAATATTGACAAAACTTATGGGCGTCCTCCTCAGCAAATGTTACAATAAGGCTTTAATACTGTTCCCCCCTGCATACATTCTGCCCACATACATACCCTGTATCCTATATTCTTCCTGTAGGCATAGATCTCCTGATCCAACAGTTCAAACAGCCTAGGAGGAAAGAACTGGAAATCTTGTACATTGGGCTGCTTTGGTGGTCTTGGAGCCTGTTAACAAAGAAACAATATTAATATTATGATAATAAAATATGAACATAACCAAATGATGTAAAACTATATTGCCTCGCAAAAATGATTCAAAGTGAGTTTGGGAAAGTGTAAATTATGAATGAACAGTCAAAACAAACTGAGTTAAATTTAATTCATTTTATTTTGGCTGTTCATTCATAATTTACACTTTCCAAAGAAATCTGCTCAGCACTTTGCTTGTTTTGCCAACCAAAAAGCTTAGCACATAGCTTTTTTACTAAATATTTCAGAGAAAAGCCTGTGTTTTGGCCTCAGTAAATACAGATTTGTTGTATGCTGAAAGCCACTACATGCATAGACTGGCCCCCAGTCTCGGTTCGGTTCCATCTCTGGATAATGTAACAATAAATAATTACGTAATGCCTTATGAAAAAAATGCCAACTCCCCCCTTATTTTCTTCAATGCCAAAAACCCATTCCTCTTCTTCCACAAATCGGCGCCACTAATTACACCCACCACAGTCAACCATGCAGCAATATAGAAATATACTCGTATTATAAGTGAACGCGAAAGTCCATTGAGCGCTGATTCCGAGACTGGTCCAATCTGTTAGAGATCTCACTTCCAAATATTCGTTCAACGGCACGGTGATTCGATGTCAATTACGAAAGCCCGCCCCAGTTTCAATTCAAATATGGTAGCACAAAGCTATGCAGCGGGATGTGGCGCAAGATCGGATGGGACACTTGTCAACAACTGAGAGGTATTGAGCTCAAGTGGCACGCGTCTGATAGACCCATGGTACGCGCAATAATAAAAGGCAACCACTCGACTCAGACTTAGGCCTATTGTCCATATTGCGTACATTATCGCGTGCGGTTTGCAAATGTTTGCACATTATTTAGCTAGGAAGCCTTTTCAAATATCCCCGCTGCCAAGCTGCGTTGATTGGTCGGATACAATATCGTTGTTTAGTCGCTACACAAACGCGTTAATGTAGTGAAAACATGGACGTGGTATATAGAAAGATTGCGTGACTCCAAATCCGTAAAAGTGAACTTCCAGCAGTTTGTGGGAGCTGGAAGTCAAATTGCCTACAGACTGGGAGGGTCCGTGTATTGGGTTGATTTTTAATGCTATGTAATCTACATTACCAGTCGTTCTCCACGGACCCGAGGGAGGGTCTACTACATGCACTGGGTTTTATCTTTCTCCAATTTTGTTTTCACCAACAACTTTTCCAAACAAGACCCTTATCATTTATGATTTGACATACCTTTGGAGCTTTGGGTTCGCTGACTCTCAATGCTTCCCTGAAATATTGGTCCACGGCGTAATTGGCTTTGCGTTCTCTCTTCGGAGGCTCGATCCACGCTATACCGCCGGATTTGTTCTTCTCCTTGTAGTCCAGACCTTCAAAGTTGTAAATGCTGCTATCTGATTGGTTGGTATCCAATGTGAAGCCACGCAGACTGCTCTCACCGAGTTTCTCCAGTTTCTTGTTGAATTCAGCAGTCTGTGAATTATATATAGATCAGAAACATGGTCAAGTTGTAAAATACACTTAAACACCCCACATTACACCAAAACAATCCAATGAATAATTTCACTCATTTTGAGTGAAATTGCTCCAGTGTTTCGGATATTAGAAAAAAAAATGTGACAGTGTACTGTATAAGTCAGGGATGAAAGTGGCCTGAAGTGACTTGGCAGGAAAAGCCTGAAAAGCGCGTAAATTTGGGCTATAAAGCCTCAAAGCGGGCTGAAAATAAATAAAAGTCGGAAATTTGGACTAGCAAAGGCCTGAAATCAGGCAATTGCCTGAAAACTGACATCCCTGATAAGTGGAAATATTTTCGCACTTTTCAGGCTCATTGCACCTACCGCAAAAATAAAAACACACAAATGTTTTTTATGCATAGGTCTATAGGAGAAAGCTCAAAATCGCTAATTTAAAAGCAATTTTTTCAATATGACAATGGCCGATGAAATAATACAGGTAGTGTACAACTGAATTATGGAGGGGATGAAGCAACTACTTTTCCATTCACATCATCAAAACAATACATATCTCAGGCCTAAATCTTTACTGGGGCTATGAACAAAAAAATGCTACAGGCTGTTAATTGGGTCACCCACCTTTGACTACATGTAGAAGCAACCAAAATTCTACATTCTAACACATATCTTCCACACAGGGAGTGTAAATTTCAAATGTAGTTACCTGAATGGGTGAATCTATTTTAAATCTGCACCCCCTGTGTGGGATATTAAGGTCATGGATTGAATGGATTTCAAATAGAATAGCCATATGGATAGGGGAGGATTAGGCCAAAAAAATAAAGGTTTGTCTCAAAGCTCACAAGTGGTTTGAAAACAAATGTGAAATGCATTTTTTTTTAAATTCCCGACTTGGTATTTTTATTGTATTTTTAGTAAAAAAAAAATCAGATTTTCGCCGAATTTTCAGGAAAAAATGTAAAAAAAAAAAATTTGAAATAAAACAAAATTCTGCATTTTTTTTTCAAATTGTGCGATTTTACAAATGCGCGCTCGAGCTTTGAGACAAACCTCTTTTTTTTGCCTTACGCTACTTTGGCCGGCTGGGTGTGGGGGATTAAAATAAATTATCAAGCGTTAGGCTTACCTTCTGCTCACCCTTCTGCATGATTTTGTCAATATCTTCATCTAAGATGGTACCTTCTTTGGAGGAGAAGATGATGTTGGCTCCGTGTCTGATCATATTCAGTGCTTCGTCTTTGTTCACCTTCACGCTGGAATCCACCAGGCGACCTGACACACAAAAAAAATATGATAATTATTGTGGGACAATCAAGGTGAACTGACAGAAGAACCTATTGTATAAAAGATTGATGAAGCCTTGTAAGTTGAAGGTTCATATATATGTGATACGATCAAGGGAAATGAGTCGGATGTCGCTAATATTGATTTTGATATATTGGCAAACAAAGTGTTAAAATTCTCTTGCTTTATATTATTTTAGCAATTGATAACTTGACGTAACTTTGCAAAGAGAAGTCCTATCAACATGGGATTTTCAATTTCTGAAAGCACTAAATGTCCTCTTTATAAACATAATTATGTAAAACTCATTTGCGACCAGGGTCAACATGTGACTCATTCCCCTTGATCATGTCACATAATATGTATGTGACCTGCTCCCACAAAATGAGCATTAAGTATCAAATGTATCAAAATGATTGTACCCATCAGCTTTGTCATCTAATGAAATGTCTGCTTTTTCCAAATTTAACATTAGATCCTTTTGAAATGACTACAATTCATAGTTTTATGACCTTTTATTACATAAATCTACAGATTAGGTGGATGTTATGCTGCATTCTGATGTGGCAGTCTTGGCTATGTTCACTGGATATTTATTTTGATATACCCTGTACATCAAAATGGGGGAGCGAGTTTGCGCAGCTGTAGTTCCCTCGCCTTGCACCACTGAGGTCCCGGGTTCAAGCCTCGGCCGTGCCCAAGACCTGTATATGCACTTGGTTTATCCCGATCCATGCTCGCTCTCGCAGGTTTTCTCCGGGATCTCCAGTTTCCTCCTGCTCTCAAAATCGGTGATTAGTTGTTTGGTTATCAAAAACTTCCTTCACCCAATGGAATTTGGGGAGCTGCAGAAAATGGGTGGATGTTACAATCTAAGTGCGGATAGGTTTGCGCCAGGTTCGGCTGCAACTGGCCTAGTTGATGCGATCTGATTGTGATGATTCACCAAGCAGCAAAATTACAGCGCTTTGAATCCTCTGGAAAAATGCGATATATAAATTCTGAAATTTTTTTTTTATTACCGGTATTTATTTATTTGTACAGTCCATTTCAATAGGAAACAAAAGACATTCAGGAGGAAATACTGATTTTTGAAGACCAAAGCAGGAAGGAGCCACCCTAACACGTTTGGTATGATTTTAAAGTGTATAAAATAAGGAATTCAAATCTGGAATAAGTTATTTTGTCAACTTTATGCTCATTTTTTGAGAGCAGGTCCGTCCAAGGTTCGCTATGCCAAACCTTTTTCCTTTTAATCAGCTGGTTTAAACATCAAAGATTACTTTTTTCTACAATGAATTCGGTCAATGTTATATCTACCTTGCTGAATAACAATGTTGTCCAATCTCAGCTTCATCTCGGCTCTTTCTATGATACGCTCTTCCACTGTGTTTTCTGTCACGAATCGGAATACATGCACCTGTTTTTTCTGACCGATACGATGAGCACGATCCTGGATAAAAATGACAAGTTTCTCACAATTACTCATTCCATAAAACAGACGAATAAAAGACTTAAAACTCATTGTATTTCAAAACATATCCTAAGTATTAAACTCATTAAGTGCCATTGAGACATTGATTTTAACATTGGATATTACACGCTATGTAAGTTGTTATGAAACACAGATTTGTTTTTACATAATGTCACATTCACATAGTCCAATGAAAAAAAACCCAGAAGTCGTAACCATTCTATTTGAAATCCATGCACCCACTATGGAAGATATCTTAATCTCCCACACAGGGAGTATGAATTTCAAATGAGATTGCCTGAATGGGAGCCTCCACTTGACTTGAAATATACACCCCCTGTGTGGGAGACAAGGTCATATATTCCATAGGAACAGGAATAACCCACTTCAAAGGCTTCAACTGTTTTGTCCTTGTTTTTAAAATATTTGACATGAAATTTTAAAATTGTTTCATTTGCAGTTTAAATGTTTCATTTGCATATTAAATCATATTTAGCCAAGGACAGGGAGATTGCGTGATGCGCAAAAAACGCGCATTTTGGGTATAATCGCACATTATAGGTCCGACCATGAATTTTGAGATTTTCCTAAAATAACCATTTTTCAAGTACTCATTTTCCAAAAACCTGAAGTTTTCACTCAAATCAAAGAATTCATAAGGATCTGCAAAACAATCCATGTTAAAAAAAGTATAGAAAATAGGCTGTCGCAAAAAAAATTGCAAGAAAAATAGAAGAAAAAATAGTAAACATTTTTTAAATATTGCAAATTCAAACTTTTGGGAGGGGGGGATTATGCATTTTGGAAAAAATTGCACATTTTCAAAAACTGGTGCGGGCATTTTGCCCTCAAAAATCGTGCATTTTCCCCTGTGCTTATATTTAGCAACTATACCAAATTCCTCAATTTTGCAAAGACTTGTAAGAACTTACCATAGCTTGCAGATCACACTGTGGGTTCCAGTCACTGTCATACAGAATAACAATATCAGCTGTAGCCAAGTTAATACCTAATCCACCTGCACGTGTACTCAACATGAAGACAAACTTCTTACTAGTAGGTAAGTTGAAGTCATTAATGCTTTCCTGTTATAATATCAAAATAAATGGAGGGAAAAAAGTTAAAAGAGGATGTTAGGTTAAGGGTAAAGGAGTCAAACCTGCATTTTGTACAGGACAGAGTGCCCATCTTTCTTTTGTTAGCGATTAGACCAGACTCCATCGTGAAATGTTGCAATGGGGGCCTTGTGGGGAATCGCCACACCTCCTCCACAGCGAGTCTGTTACCTTCCCAGCATAAGAATGCTGGTACCCATTTATACACCTGGGTAGAGAGGGGTAATCGAGATGAAGTGCCTTACTCAAGGGCACAACACGATGGCGTTGCCAGAGCTCGAACCTGCAACCTTCCTATTATGAGTTCCGCTCGGTCACCTTGCTCCCCGTTAGAAAAATTTTATTTCTTTCAAGAGTTCACAAGAATTGTATAATTATACATTATAAGAAAACAATTCAAAACTGTTTACCAGTTTGTCACACTCGTGACTTCTAACTTAAAGCCATCACTTGAAAAAAAAATGTGGAAATTTTTGTACAGGACAGAGTGCCCATCTTTCTTTTGTTAGCGATTAGACCAGACTCCATCGTGAAATGTTGCAATGGGGGCCTTGTGGGGAATCGCCACACCTCCTCCACAGCGAGTCTGTTACCTTCCCAGCATAAGAATGCTGGTACCCATTTATACACCTGGGTAGAGAGGGGTAATCGAGATGAAGTGCCTTACTCAAGGGCACAACACGATGGCGTTGCCAGAGCTCGAACCTGCAACCTTCCTATTATGAGTTCCGCTCGGTCACCTTGCTCCCCGTTAGAAAAATTTTATTTCTTTCAAGAGTTCACAAGAATTGTATAATTATACATTATAAGAAAACAATTCAAAACTGTTTACCAGTTTGTCACACTCGTGACTTCTAACTTAAAGCCATCACTTGAAAAAAAAAATGTGGAAATTAGAGTCTCATTGACCAGTTGTAGTCCTACTATGTAGGGCATATTGGGTGACCTAGGAAAAAACCGGACCCTAATAGTAAGACTATCCATGTGCTCAAGAAAAGGTGAAAATTACACCTACTCATGTTACTGTTTTACCATTTCCCTGGGAAACAGTGAATTCCAATGTGTGGTTTGTTTTTAGTAAAACAAACTATACTTACACAGGTTTTTTGGTTGTGAGAAAATGCTGTACTCTTTCATTCGCTCACAAAATCACTCGATATTTCTTCAGATATTTACGCATGGACTAAATCATTCACTCACTCATGCAAGCACTCAATCTGACGGATTGACTAACCTGTCTCTCTTCATGGGGTGTCTGTCCATCCAATCTGCAGTATTCATGTCCCCTCCATGAGCAGTAATCCTCCAATATGTCCAGCATACGGGTCATCTGACTGAAGATCAACACACGTGAATTCTGTGCTTTCAGTTTAGGTAGGAGTTTGTCTAGGACCACCATCTTGCCGCAATTCTCATACAGATGCTTGTCTGTGGTGTAAGGTGGACCAGGCTCGCACCGTCAAATAGATACGGATGGTTGGAGCACTTTCGCAGGTGCATGAGGATGTTCATCAGTCGCATCTTGTCAGTCTTGCCGGCTCCGTTCACTACATCGATATCCTTCATTAGAATCTTGGTGTACCTATTACGACGATCCTCAAAAAAAAAAATCGGTGAAAATTATACAGGGTGTTCCAATAACACTATAATAATTATCTTCTAATATGTTCCCAAAGAAAAGCTATTTAAAAATAAAAAAATGCCTGGTTCATGAGAAATTGCTCCTGGTTCTTAGTAAAAGTGAACCAGTTAAAAAAAAAAGTTTCCCCTGGTCCCCAGTCCCTTGGCCTTATGTCAACCATTGTTGGTACTATGTAAACCTTTAAATCTGTTTTATATGGTTTACATAAAGCAAGCATTAGGACTAGGTGAAGTTTTGCATTGTGGACCCAACTTTGGTTTAGGTTACAGTAGTGGTTTGTGTTGGGATCATGCAAGTGTAAAGGTCAAGGATATTTACAAGTAAGAGAAGATCACAAACTACATGTACATATATGGAAAACTTTTTATTAATTATGGTACTGTAATGGTCAAGCAAGTAATGGTCAAGCCGAGACTTCTTTGTCTAACTTGTTGTAGGGGTTCCACACTCCTTCCACATGACGAATGTTTTACATAACAAGCGCTATTCTGCAAGTACCCATTTTACACCTGGGTGAAAAGAGACAAGAGATAAAGGGCCTTGTCTATGTACGCAATATGATGACATTGCCGGGTGGGGTTCAAACCAACAACATTCTGATCAAGAGTTTGAGGCCTATTATCCCTACGACCCATTTTATTCTTGAAAGGGATGGGTACATCATTACTTAACATTTCAAATTAAATGCTAGCCATAAGCTTACCATTCTCTCTGCATTTTACTCAAGCCAACATAGACTTTGGTTTCTTTCTTTGGTAGAAGCGCTTTTTCCACATCAGCTTTCAGACGTCGCAGCAAGAAAGGACGTAGAACCTAGACAAAAAAAAGCAGATATAATGTATATAAATGCTTTTGAGTGGAAGTATCCAAGATTAACTTACTCATTCTACAAATTATTTCAATTTTCTAATCTTATTCTTTCAGCCAGTAAGGACATGAATGGCTTTGGACTTCTATTGACTTTGAAAGTCATTTTTTCCCAACAGCATGTGCCCGGAATTCAAAATCTATTTTGTAAATACTGACCGACCATGTCTTTCTACCAGGACTCTTATGATGTTACCATAAACATGTAAGTATTTTCGACCAGCCAAACATGTAATTATTTTTACTATTCCACAACAATGTTCAATTTATAATCTATAAAGGGCACAGTAGTCCCGTAGTGTGAATACAGAGTGGAAAGTTCCACTTTTCTAAAGTATAATTCCGTGAAATGGCGATATTAAGATTAATTGCCCAGTTAAGCTTACCAAATTTCCACCCAAAATATTGGCTATTTTAAATGCACATTCAGCAAAAGGCACAAGCAAACCCCATTTTTTACTGATATGTTCTTCAAACTGCCATTGAAATGATGGTCGCCATCTTGAATATTTACATAGTCTTTCTAAAACCTAAATTTAATGGACAGACTTGTACAATGAGGCATTCATAGAGTGACTCTTGTAATATTTGACTGTTTTCTTATGAACTATTTCACCATGTTGATATACTTTTTTCAGATCTTTTGAACTTGTTGTGTCAAGCGCCATTGAGCGTCAAAAGGCGGATACCGGCGCTATATTAAATCATCATTATTATTAAATCGTCATTATTATTTCCCTAGAATCTTCAAATTGCAGAAAATAACAAAATTGTCACTCTGTGTTATATTAACTTCACCCAACCTGATGGATCGTCTCACTGTTTTGAATATAATTCTAGCTTGGTATACCAGGGCACCTTGATAGGACAATGCCAATGCATTGAAGGTCAACCCAGGTTAAATAAGAATGAAATAGAATAAAATAAAATAAATATACATACCCCGTGTAACCTTGTGACCAGCGAATTATCTTCCAAGGCGTCATTTGTTGAGAACCATTCATCAAAATCTTCTGATGAATTGAACACATCGGGTAGGAGGAAGTTGAGCAGGGCCCAAAGTTCATGAAGGTTGTTTTGCAATGGGGTACCAGTCAGCAAGAGCCTGTTCATAGACTTGAACTCACGAACGATCTCGGACAACTGGAGATGGTTAAGAAATGACACAACAAATCATTTATTCATTAGTATACTATAACTGCATACAATTGATAGTTATTTACGGAAAATATTTTATAGGGTCAAGCATATGCCTAAAAAGTATTTTATTGTTCATAGATCCCCTCCAAAGGGGTATGGTTATTTGGCTAAAACATGCATAGGTACATGTAAGTAGCTTAATATATATTTCTCTACTGTATACCAACATTCATGCTTTAAAACAGTTTTAGAAGTGTGAAGAAACTGTTTAAAAACTTTTCAGGAAAATTAAAACTTGTTCTGTTATTTCCAAAATTAGTTTCCAAAACCTGTTCAACTTTCAATGCTTCTTGGTATTAAATTTCTGGACATGATTACAACATTAACCCTAACCGTACAAAACCACAGTTCACAAAACATAGGCACAAGCAGGTATCCCATGCGAACAGTCATATGGTCGCGGAAAGCTTGGCCGGGCAAGCTACACCCCCGTGGCAAGGTAGGCCTGTGCACGTGTCTGGCACCCGAGGGGTCGGTGGTTCAAAACCGCACCGACTCCTTCTTGCTTCTTTCCTTCCCCCTCGCCAAAAAGCAGCGAGGGCATTAGGGTTAATATAAATGGAAATTAATAATCATTCAGTTTTGCAGCAAGTTTATTTTATCTTTTTCTGTACTCGGATAATACTACAGCATTGTACAAAAAGAATCTTCTAAAATCGAATAGAAATTTGTGTGTGCGGATGTGTAATTTTGTTCTTCCAGTCCATAGGGGACTTTTCACACCAAACAGGGACTTCATAACAACATAATACTACAGCATTGTACAAAAAGGATCTTCTAAAATCAAATAGAAATTTGTGTGTGCGGATGTGTAATTTTGTTTTTCCTGTCCATAGGGGACTTTTCACACCAAACAGGGACTTCATAACAACAGAGGTCATCCCCAGTTGTTACCACTTTTCTTTATATCCTCCCATTCTAAATATGCCAAAAATTTAATTTTTACAACAGGGGTCCGATCTCAAGGACCAAAAGGCAGAGGTCCACAATAAAGTAAAAAAGTATTGTCACATATACGTTGTACATTCTCCCCACAAAGTCGAAAAAACCTGTAATGTTGCTTTGTATGAGTAAATCGCCCCACAACATACCTTTGATAAGTGCAGGGGTACTGTGGGTGTGTGTTATTGTGTGTACTGTGCAACAGATACATACCTTTGACTTTTCATTTTTGATTCTGTGGGCTTCATCTATGACCATGTAGCGCCAGTTGAATTTTTTGAAGACAGATTTCTCCCTGATGCACATCTCATACGATGTGATACAAGCGTCCCACTCTCCAGGCATCATAACATCTCGTATAAATGCAGCCTGCAAAGATTTGATGAAATTAAAATCACAAATTTCAAAACAAGGGAAATGGTTCAAAATTGGTAAAGCGCAAAATATTAATTGTGCGAAAATTGCAGTATTCAGGCTTCATAATTCACGACAGTAAAAGGCCCGGGGGTAAAAGGTAGCACATTTTTTACCAGAAAAGTTGAAAACTCATGACAACAATTAGCTTAAAAGATGTTTGTCCGAGATAGCTGGTTTTAAATGATTTTTACGTGTTTTAACTACTTGCCATCAAAGCAGGGTAAAAGTTGATAACTGCCAGCAAGAGCGCCATAATTAATTTCTCAAGGAGTGTCTGCCGGATGTGTTTGAGGACATATTTTAGGGGTGATCCGCCGATTATCAAGCAAAGTGATCGGCAGATTCAGATCTAGGGTGGATCGGTTCATCACTACCTACAAATATACAATCCTCCATACTATACTATTATGATATGATCACCTCGTTAGTCGTTATAGATGGGACTCACACAATCGTGGATTGATGTAGACCAGGTCTAGACACAGCACCAACGCACGGACTGCGCTTTGCGTTATGCGTGACTGACACACACTTTTGTGAAATAAGTGGACGCAAGTTGGGATTTTATTGACGTACACAGTAATAAAATCAAAATAATTCTTGCCTATTACGAGCTGATCAGTATAGTAATATTTCAGCAGGATGCTATTATATCCTTGTTCCGCTTGCCTCTCCTGGAAACCACGAAAACAACAACCAAACAACAGTAACTTGTTCGCAATACTCACTCTTGTATCTTGATCACCAATGAGACACACCCCTCTCAGTGTTGGACACCATCTCTTGAATTCTGCCATCCAGTTGGCCAATGTAGACTTGGGAACGATTACTAAATGTGGACCGGAGATGCCACGGAAATGTTTCATGTAACCGAGTAGCGAGATGGTCTGTAGTGTCTTGCCAAGACCCTGTGTACAGTGTGGTTTATGATGAGAGAAAAAATTTAGATTACATAATTTAGAAGGCGTAAAAGGTGGTGTATTCAGGAGTGAGTAACTGCTCCCCTTCAAGCAAGGTTTCACTCTTGAGATGAGCAGGAGCAATCGCTCTCCTTAATTTCCCAATTTCCTCAGGAGTATGACGTGTACCTCGCGTGCAAAATTTTAAAACTCAATGATGTCCAATTCAAATTGGGCTCCTGAGATCTCTTCTTGAGAAGGGGGATTCATTTTCTTTGGTAAGTGATTTTGAATATACGGGAGTACGGGTGCCATAATTTTCTTACACCAAAATAGAAGGGGTCATAATTGATTTTACACCAAAATGGGGGGGGGGGATTTGTCAATATCAATGTCTCAATTTCACTCAAATCTAAAAAGTGGGGGAGGGTGAAAACCAAATTGTTTTCTACTACAATAAGTAGCTACTATTAATAACTATAGTAATTACCAGACAAAAAATATTGGCTATTTCTATATCAAATGTCATGGAATATTTAAACGTTTGCACAATTTTTAACATATCATACTTTCACTTTGAAGGTGTGAACGCGTAAATATGTGTTATTTGTGCATTAAAGAAAACCCCGTTATTGATTTCTTCACACACCATTTCATGTACCAAAATTCCATTGATAACATGGTCAAAGAGTGATAACATCCAAAAGCCTGTTCTATATGCACACAGACCTTCAAGTAGGTCGGTCTTTTTTTCCTTTCCTTTTTTTGCAAATGACCTTCAAAATCACCAAAATCTGTAAATACTTTGCAAATATTCTGAAACACAATTTTTTCCAGAAATTTCGGTCGGTATTCATTTGTACTGGAAAAATTTGTTTCCCCAATTCACCCAGACTTCACCTACCATTTCATCTGCCAAAATTCCATTGATACCATGCTCATAGAGTGATATCATCCAATTTAATCCCCTTATCTGGTAGTCTCTCATTTCTCCGTTGTGAATGTAGTGAGGCGATTTCTCAAATTGTGTGATGACTGCGGTGGCCTTGCGAGACTCGTGCAGGAGTTCCTCGTCTTCCTCCTGTTCTGTCATACGATGACGATGGCTGCAAGAGATAATAATTAAATGTTTAAGTCCCACATTTGTTTCAAAAACAATTTTCCAGAAACAAAGAAAAATGAGAACAGAATGGAAACATAATCATGAAGTATCATTTGCCAAAGTCTTGGTTTCAAAATGCTCAAAAATCTATTAGAAAAGTATAAATTATTTTTTAATGATTTATTTATTTTTTGCCAAAAATTTTCAAATTTTTTGAGGTTACAAAAGGAAAAAAAATTAAAAAATAAAAACGCGGCCCAAGATTTTAGCGATTTTTTTCGGTCGGTCGGGAAAGGGCAAACAAACAATTTTTTTCTTGGCCTAATGTGAAATACTTCATCCAGGGGGACTTGCCCTTCCCGGTTCACCCTCCACCTCCCAGGTACATGTATGAGTATCAATGACTTTATCACAGGTTACCATGATTCAGGCATGAGAATGAACTATTCTAAAAAAAAAAAGAATTTTGTAAAAAAAAAAAAAAAACGGAAACGTGCGTGAAAATGGCTAAAAGACCTAAAACAGGCTCAAAACAAATAAAATTGCGTAAATTTGGACTAACAAAAAAAACAGAATTTAGGTTTTAACCTGAATATTCTCATGCTCTGATGGTTACACTTACTCTCCCACAGCTGACAATTTGGATTTTGCATCCTGCTTCATTTTTGGTCTTCCCGGTTTCATCTTCAGCGGGCTTGTTGGTGACTTCAGTGAGCTGGTGTTGCTCATGAAATGTGTGAAAATCTCCGTCTGCTGCAGCAAGAAATCAAATCTTGAAGAGCGATCATGTTCCTGGAGATCAAAATCAAATTAAAAAACAGTCAACATTAAAACTAGTAATATTTGTAATACTTTGTATTCAATCCATTTTCTAAAATTTCATTAAAATTGTGCACGGTGGAACCTGGGTGCCCTTTGACCTTCACACTTGGAAGTATTTTGGCCAACCTTGGTAATGATCTACAAAAAGATGTACCGTACATTGTATTACTCCCGAGTTCCGAGAGACAAAATTAGATTTTAAGTATTTTCCCAAATTTAAATCATTTGACATTAAGATGACCCTTGACCTCAACATCCTTTGTGTCACCATACATTGCTAAGTAGTCTATGGTTGCTGTGGGTCCACACTTTATGGGTGAAATTCAAAGGTGGGTCCACATTTGTTGGTGAAAACAAATGCACCCACACTACCCTCCCCATACACACAAGCCCCCAAACAGAAATTGTGACTGCATTTTCTCTTTCTAAATAAGTTCAGGCAACTGCAGATGCCCCTTGTCTATAATAATAATATTTAGAGGGGCTATTTTAGACAATATGGCAGGCAGAAAACGCTCCCTTCACCAGGTCACTTGTGCCTGACTGAAATTTCGTCAGCGTTATCTCCTACATGTAGATTTCAGCAGTTAATGCCTAGATATGCTTGACATAAAAAAAAAGGAACTTCAAACTCAATTACTCTGGGAAGATTTATCTCTCCCAGCTCCAGGGCTCAATGAATAGGCAATGGGGTCCCCATAGATAGCTGGTCTGGGCATAAGGCACTGGCTCAGCTTCATACTTACCACCTTGGCATCATATTGTGTATCCTGACCTTTTGGTGGAGTCTTTAACTTGATTGTCTGCAAGATAAAATAGGACCATGATGCAATATTTCATTTAATAATCATTTTGTTAATATTTTACATTTTTACCATACACGCTTACTGAAATTTACATCGATGAAACAATAATAAAAAACATACCGTATATAAGGTAATAATGAAAATATGACAATCCTCCGTTAAGGGGGTCTAATTTATTTGGCATATTTTAGAGTTATTAGTGTTTAGGGTTAGGCAAGGGCTTATCCAGCCAAGCTGTTTAGTTTAGGACATTTAGAATGCAAGCTTTTTTCTTCTGGGTAAGAATTATTTTCTTACATGCAACAGGTTTTTTTTTTGCAGGTTAGAAATTTGATAAATAGGTCATCATATGTGACACGATCAAGGGAAATGAGTCGGATGTCGCTAATATTGATTTCATGATATTGGCAAAGAAAGTGTTAAAATTCTTGTTTTATATTGTTTTTTGCGATTGATAAATTGACGTAACTTTGTAAAGAAAAGTCGTATGAACATGTGGTTTTCAGTTTCTGAAAGCTCTAAATGTTCTCTTTAGAAACATGTAAAACTCATTTTCGACCAGGGCCGACATGCGGCTCATTCCCAGTGTTCGAAATAAGCACTTATCCTCTTGTCCAAAAATCACTGGGGACAACCAAATTGAGCTATATGTACTTATCCCCTGGACAACCACTATATTTTACCTCCAAAAATATGACACATTTTGGGGACAACCAAAATGCTTTGAGGACAAGCAAAATTTATGCTGACATAGTTGTCCTCAGGACAACCTCCATATTTTCCCTATTTCAAACACTGCTCATTCCCCTTGATCATGTCACAATCACATACATGTATACAAAATGCATGCATGGACCTATTTGGTCATGCGTTTTAACCCCGCCGACTCTTGTCACACACTGATTTTTGAAATTCGCGACACTCTTTCACCTTCAAATGCCCATATTTTTCAAACCATACCCCCAGCATGTTAAAAGTATACATTTTCTGAAAGGAAATTGAACAAGGAATCCAACAAGAGACTCAGAAACACTGTCAGATGTAAGGTTCAAATGCTACATTTATGTGAATGAGACAAAACATCAACTGACAGTGGTACAGTACAGGGCTATAATGTCACTAACATTTCTGTGTTACCCCTGCATCTTATTTTATGTCATTTTCTAATAGATCAGAGTAAGGGCTTTCCTGCAATATATAAATGTATGGGGGTGATCACTTTGGTAAAATGATACAACCCTTCAAAAAGTGACCAAAATAGAATTGATTTTTCTTATTGTCTTGGAGGACATTGGCCTATCATATACCCTAAAGCAGCTAACTATTTTAACTTTGTACAAAATAAAAGTGTGGATAATAATGTCAGCTTTCTTTTGATACCAAATTTATTGATAAACACTCATTTTTAAGGAAAATAGCAACATATTTGCACACCAACTACGAGGCTCCCAAAATGAAAACTTGGCTTACAGTTTTGTGCAGAGTGCCCGCTACCTCCACCACCCCTGCCTTGGCCAATTGGATTGAGTCCCATTCTATAGATGTTCAAGATATTTTACTAACACCTTTCCACAATTAATAAGTGTTTTAGCTGTCATTTGATACTAAATTTACTATCAAATCTATTATTATTCCAATGATACATTAAAAAAACTAATGACCACAGTGAAAAATGTGATGCCACTCACCCATTTTAGATGTCAAGTTCAAAGCACATGCCCCTATCATTAGCTCAAGGCAGTTTATTGTTTCAACTATTTTACAGAATAAAAGTTCAGATAACAATGTCAGCTTTCTTTTGATACCACATTTATTGAAGAAAGTTTCAACATTTTTGCACTGCGAGGCACCAAAATGAAATTTCCCCATTGAGTTTGTACATAGTGAGCCGCTGCCTCATGAGCCGCTGCCTCCAACACCCCTGACTTGGGTCATTGGATTGAATGACATTCTGCTTCTGTTCAAGATACCTTCATGTAACTTTCCATAGTTCATCATTAATATATTAGCTTTCATTTGGTACCAAATTTATTGCCATAGCTTCTTTACTCTCAAAGATATGCTCAAAAAACAAAACGATCATGGCGGAAAGTGTGACACCACCACCCTTTTTGGGTGTTCAGTTCAAAACGCATGGCCATTTATCAAATTTCTAACCTGCAAGAAAAAAGCTGTTGCATGCAAGAAAAAAATTCTTACCCAGAAGAAAAAAGCTTGTGCACTTAAATGTATTTTTTTATTTGTATTTTCAGAATTTTCGCATTTTTAATTTCCAAAATTATAAATCCATCCTATAATTAGCCATAAAAATTGCCATTTTGATGAGATGCGGCTAAATAAAATTGAAACTTTATTAATATATTACGGTACCGGTAATAATGCATTTTTACTAAACATGCTAAGGCACTTGAAACTTGATTCTGAGTTTAGCGTCCACCGCCCGCGTTTATGAAGTTTGTGCCGCGATTGAGATGTAAAATCTGAAAATAATTCATTATTTTGCAAATTTTTAAACCCCTTTTTTTGTATTTGAACCCTTCAAAAACTATAGAAAGCCTTGAGAAATATTAGATGAATCCATCCATCTAAATATTTTAGCATTAAAAATATACAGGTTTTTGACCCTTGCTCTATCCAATTATTTCAATTATACCTTTGGGATACCAGGGCAAACTAGAAGAGAAATCAACCTAGCCAAAATGTTTTTACCAGATGTACATTGTTGATGTTGTAAATATAACTAGGAAAGTTTTGACAAATTGGTGCCAAAAATTTATTTAATGTTCTGCATGATTGATTGTTATTTTTGTATAAATGAGTCAATCCCCCCCATTTCCCCTATCCTCAAATGTATACGGAGAGGTACTTACAAATTGTATACTTCGGAATACATTTAGTTTGTTTTAAAACTTGAAAACAAAAAGCAAGCTAATTATCGGTACATACTTTTATAAATGTTTATGTGTTTGTGACATTATATTGCGACTGGCGATACCCAATTAGAATGAACAAAAGCGCATAAGCATTGGTAAAAGGCCGCTGATAATGAAACCTTGAAAATAATGAATAATGAAATAGTTGCCTCATTAGGCTAATGAAAGTTGATCCCCAGTTTCCCGTTACATAGTTTTTCATGACTGGGTAGGTGACTGTTTCATTATTCATTATTCATTATTTTCAAACTTTCATTATCGGTGCAAAGTTAATTACGGAATGCTATGTTTTGAGGCCCAAATAAAATAATAAAAAGTATAGTTAGTAATGACCATGCTTCACTTCAAAACAAATTTTAATTAAGCACATCTTCTTCGAATCTTCAAATTAACCTATAGGTTGTGCAACATATGAAAGCACCAGAAGTCCATGATAGTCTTTGGAGAACCACTTTTCCATATAAATACACTGTGTCTGTGTGTTCTATTGCACACTACTTTTTACAAACCAAACTTACTCTCCACTAGCACATCTTTGGAAGCAATATTTATACGGAAATTAGTTTGTCTACTTGCACAAACTGGAGGTTGCTGGTAAAAATCATCACGTGTTAATAATAAAACAACCATGCAAGAAATTGACAAATAAATCATTTTATTTATAAGTTTATTTTATTAAATACATAAATATTTGTAAGAAAAGCAGAATAAATTTGACTTCAAATTGTGTTTATTTTATTTATTTTGATGTTGTCTATATATAGCGCGCTACATAGTGCACGGTAGAAATGCTTTCATATTTGTTCATACGCTGGTTCCCGCGAACTTGGCTGCCTCTCTTTGTGTTCGGTCTATCCATTTAGTGGTAGGAGAAACTTAGATGCAGGGAATTCCTAGTCTCCAGTAAATGCGCCCTACGATATCGCCATTTTACCACGTAGTTTAACCCAGCGTTTGCAAAGACTATTCGGGCTGGTCAGGGTCGGCGTAAAAGTGCTTAAAATACGTGTCGGACGTGAAAGATGACATTAAAACTATCCTTTTTTCTTTATAACTTGAAAAATGTGAAATAATGAAATAATGGAAAATAATGAAATATTTGATCGGCATTTTTTTCTGACCGGAGTCGGGTAACGGGAAACTGGGAGTCAACTTTCATTAGCCTTAGGCCAAGGAAAGTCGATTTTGAGTTTCCCGTCACCCGCCCTCACTTCATTTTCTGACCCTCACTTGAATTCATTATTGTGATTTGCCAAAAATACCGACAAATACTGGTTATATTTGCAAAAAAAATTATGAATATCTCATATTTTTTGTGGAAAAATCAAAATCAAAACATGCATTTTGCTGTCAACCTTGCAGACTCTTTTTGATATACTTTAGAATCTCATTTGGGCTAAACATCCATCTTCAAGTGAGTGAGCGGCAAATAACACATTTTACATGCGTGTTGGTCATGTCATATAATGAAAGGCAGAAAATAATGAATAATGAAAAAGTTACCTCACTTGTTTTCAGAAATTAAGGTTACACAAAGAGACGTATAAAAAACGTATAAAAGACGTATAAAGTTGTTCTCTAAAACAGAGTTTTCTCAGTAATCAGATATCGTAGCGAGTGAAATGTTGGTGCATTGGATGTAGCTTAACATTTTTGTGTGTGTTATATACAAATTATTAGAATAAATTTGAAAATCCTTCGTTTAAAGCATTTTTAACCACCATGTTCACAAGATCAAAAACACGTTCCATGAGGTTTTTTTTTCAAATGTGCGCTCGTATAAATCCACACGAAATGCGATTGTTTTCTTCTTTTTTTTCGTATTGTATTACAAATCGATCAAAGAAATAATGTTGCCATGGGGAAGAACCAAATGCAGTACCGATTAAATTTTAAAAGCCCGTTTTGGAGGAAAATTTTGGAGAATTTGCTTGAGAAAAAGCTGGTTTGTGAAATTATCGATATCTTGATTACTGAGACGTTAATTTCGACATCTGAATACCTACATTATTTCTCAACATTCTGCCAATTGCTATTCCATTTGATTTTCACTCCAAATTGAAGCTAGTTTTGCAAAAAACGAGGTTTTCCTCCATCAGTTCGTTCAAAATTTCAGCGCCGACATGCGTGTTTATTCTAAGAGCCATAATGCGGACGCGATTGTAATCATTGTAATTGCATCCAATTATAGAAATATCATCCGCTTTGAGAACAGTCAATTGCGTGAGGTGATATATGGCCGAGTGGATAGAGTTCCGGACTGGGAATCTAATATGAATTTTTTTCGTGGGTTCGAGTCTCCGTGTGGCTGAATTTTCTTTTTTTTCTCTTTTCTCATTTTTACTTCCTTTCTTTCCTCTTTTCTTTCTTTTTCGTTCATTTTCTTTCTCTCTCTTTCTTTCTCTTTTCACTATTTCTTTATTCTTTCTTGCTCCTTTCTTTTTAGTTTTATTTGATTGATTCGCTGAGTGCAGTGAATCGTGATGGATTGTTTTTCACTTTATATAATTCATAGTTGATTTTAATCCCAAATTCGATTTACAAATAATTGCTTTTTGATATTGTTGTTGTTGCCTACCCTTAGGCCTACATTGTAATCAGGGTAATAGCAGCATTGATTTCATCAAAGATATCAAGGCTATAAATTCAAAATCAACACATTTTCCAGGGCGTAGCTTGAGGAAGTGCCCCCAATCAATTTTAAAATTTATAAAATCCTTGTGAAAATTGCCGAAAACGGCTTGTGCCACCCCGGCATCCGAGCTCCGGGCACGAGCTAAGCCAAGTTTCATAGCCTTTTCATGTCTTGACCGTGGATCGATATTCTATTGTAAGTAGGCCTGCGTCCCATTACGCTTGTTCAGTTTCTGCATGGCTGTTTCTGTTATGAACTTACGCCCCTCTGAAATCAAGCGCATGAAAAACTCTCGGCTAACCTTAAGTGATGGAAAACTCAAAATTGAAGTTAGGGGCCTTATCATGAGCTGAAAAAAATGGGACGCTAAACTCAAATTGGAGATAAACACGATGAGGCTACTGTACATTTTCAATGAGGTGAACTTTGACGTTTGCATAAAAACGTTTCGTACTGGAATTTCGCTGACTGTTTGGTCTTCATTCCTTCACAATATTTGTATTTCACAGGAAATGTTACATATGTAGGAATGAATAAAATGCTTTTGAAGGAAGTGCAAAGACAAAGTTCACCACCATTGCAAATGCACTGTAGCCTCCTTCCCCCTTGTGTTTATGAACTTTATCTCTCGTTAAAGAACTGTGTGACGATGTCCGACTGAGCATGCGCAGTTGCAATTTTCCGAAACTGCGAAAGGGCTTATTGTCATTGTGGGCGAGTGATTTTAATCACTTGTATTACACCAAATGTAGGCGGCGAGTGATAAAATTAAAAGCTCACTCAGACACAGCTTCATGAATTTTAGGCGAGTGATCACTTAGGCATATTCGGTATACCGAATTTCGCGGTTTATATCGGTTTGAAATCAATACCGAAACCGATACCGACCGTTTTTTCAAAAACCGAAAAACCGAAAAAAAAAAAAAAAAAAAAAATTTTTTTTTTTTTTTTTTTTAAATTTTTTTAAATGTTTTTCCTAACCTTATAACCCTCTAACCCACCCCAACCTTACGACTACCCCTTCTGCCAAACCTTACTATAACAATACAAACCCATCCAAGCCCAACTAACCTAACACCCTTGCCCGAATCGGGAATTAGGGATGAAATTTATTTCACCTAAAAATCGGACCTATATATTTTTTTTCAAATTTTATTTTGTTTAAATGTTTTTCCTTACCTTATAACCCTCTAACCCACCCCAACCTTACGACTACCCCTTCTACTAAACCTTACTATAACTATACAAACCCACCCAAGCCCAACTAACCTTTAACCTAACCCAAAACCCTTGCCCCCCCTTATTAGGGGAGAAATTGATTTCACCTTGAAAATCGGACAGGTATTTAATTTTTTATGTTTTAAATGCATGAATGTGTTAATAACGTTTTAATTACTTTATTTTGCCTCATTTCATCGATTTGCTATTTTTATTGCTAAATTATAAAAGAGAAACCTTTAAAAGAATTTTTGAAATTTCAAAAAAAAAAAATCTAAAATTCTGAAAATACAAAAAAAATACATTCAAGTGCACAAGTTGTTTTCTTCTGGGTAAGAATTTTTATCTTACATGCACCAGTTTCTTTTCTTGCAGGTTAGAAATTTGATAAATAGGTCATCATATACAGATTTCATGCATTGGCCTATTTATTAATTTTTTTTTTTTCAAGAAAGAAACTGGTGCATGTAAGATAAAAATTTTACCTAGAAGAAACAACTTGTGCACTCTAATGTATTTTCTTTGTATTTTCAGAATTTTAGATTTTTTTTGAAATTTCCAAAATTATGTGAAATGTTTCTCCTTTTATAATTAGCCATAAAAATAGCCATTTTGATGAGATGAGGCTAAGCAAGGTAATTGAAATATTAGTGACATATATTTATGCATTTAATAACACTAAACATGTCTAGGTCCGATTTTGGGTGAAATCAATTACCTCTAATTCCCTCTTTGGTGTTGGGGCTAGGGTGTTAGGTTAGTTGGGCTTGGGTGAGTTTGCATAGTTATAGTAAGGCCTGGGAAAAAGGGTTATAGTTTAAGGTCAGAAAAACATTAAAACAAAGTAACATTTGAAATTTGAAAAAGAATATTTTTATATGTTTATAGGCCCGATTTTTAGGGTGAAATTTAAATTCCCCAATTCCCCTTTGGGGTTGTGACATGGGTGTTAGGTGAGTTGGGCTTGGGTGGGTTTGTATATTATGTAGTACGGTTTGGGGGAGGGTTAAGAGTTTGTTTATGGGTAGGAAAAACATTAAAAAACTTGTGAAAAAAAAAAAAAAAAAAAAAAAAAAAATCGATTTTTTTTTTTTTTTTTTTTTTTTCAAAAACCGATTTTTCGGTTTATATCGGTTTTACACAGACGGTTTATCGGTTTTCGGTTTTTACAATACCGATTATGCCTATGATCACTCTCTCCGCATGCTCAGTCAGTTTCACTTGCCATGCTCGCCTCAAAAGACAAGCAGCACAAGCATGACAAGGGAGGCCTGCCCTGGCTGAGCTCACCAAAATTTCTTCCCCCAAATTTCATCCTCGCCCCAGGGCTCATAACTATTGCACAGCCCCTAACAATAGCAACATAATGACCAAGTCCAAGACAGTTAGCATGTTAGACAGTGCAGAGTGCATGCAGTCGACAGTCTGCAGTGAACAAAGCATGCCAAGCAGTGGAACCACATACGGACGGAATAGCCGGTGGCCCGCGATGCTGCAAGCTCAGTTTAGGATCGTTCATAAAATCATATTTTCACTAGATTTGAGAGAAAATAAATGTTCAATAATACAAACCCCCTGTGGTGGACCAGCAGGCCCCGGTCTTGAATCCTCCGAGTCAGACATGGCTATATTTGAGCAACTTTTATTCCCCCACAAAAGCGCTCATTCAGTCAATACGGTAATTTTCGCGTAATTTCGCGGGGTCAAGAGCCTATATCTCAGCCTCGATCACAAAATTATTATATTTATGTCGATTCCTAGCCCACGGTTTTGAATTTTTGTGTGCATTATTATCTTTTAATTAATCAAAAACAGATCGTATAATCCATTAAATATTTTAATCCATGATATTAAATTAATTATAGAAATTTAGGTGGAAAAAATAATCATATACATGTATTTCACTATAATAAATAGCCTAAGTTCTTTAACCCTCTATAATGGTAAGTCCATCAATGAACTACACTATACGCACATGACGATACACAGTGCGATCGGGGGGCGGGCACTAACTTTAGTATTTTGAAAAAAAAGGTTCAGTAATATTTTTTTAAAGGTCATCGGGTAGGAAATTTTGAAAAAATTTCGATAAATTCTTTTTCTTGTTCCAAATTTCCAATACAAAATGGCTGAAACTAGGAAACCACATTCGCCTTAGGTGTGGTGCAATAATTATGTGTAGCCTACCCACGGGGTGGTGAATTCTATGGTCTGCCAAAAATCGCTTGCCCCCCCTTTGGCCGTGCCAAAAATCTTTGCCCCCCCTTTCGACGTGCCAAAAACCTTTGCCCCCCCCTTTTGATGTGCCAAAAAGTTTGCCCCCCCCCCTTACACATGCAAGATACGGGGGAACCCGAAAACCTTAAATTGTCTTATCATATGATATAATGCGAGCGCAGCTCAGCGAGCAGGAAATTTTGAATATTTGAACGTGTTCCTAACGTTTTCCTACGCCTTTTAGGGCGAAATATAAAATGGTACCCAAAATATCTGTGCCAAAAATTGCTTGCCCCCCTTTCGACCTGCCAAAAATCGCTTGACCCCCCTTTTGACCTGCCAAAATGCTTGCCCCCCCTTTTGGCCTGCCAAAAAATCTTTGCCCCCCTATAATTCACCAGACCGTGGGTACACATAATTATTGCACCACCCCTTAGGCCTAACATTGAATTGCGTTATGATACCTGTTGTGAATGTACCGTATAGGCCTGACCTAAAGTTGAAGACCTCATATTGCCATATGCCTCCCCGCGCGCCATCCCCAATCATAAATTTGCCATCGTATTTGTATTTTATCGCAAATTTCAAAAAATCAAAATTATTTGAAAGCAGAATGCAATTATGTCTGATGTAGACAAAAGGTACAATCTTTAAATGGCAGGTCTATTGCAAAAACAAATATCTCTATTTCGAAGATGACACTCGTTGCAATTTTTTTATGCGTATTTCTCCTGAAAAAAGAGAAATTGTGTGGGTAAAGTTCGGGCTCGTACGTGTTCTTCCCTGTTTGAAGCGAAATTAGTTTTCAAGGCCAGCGGCTCATGACGTTAAAGTATGAGCGGGGAGTGTTAGTAGGGACAGGTTCGCCCACCCCTTGTTTCTCAGCTACGGCTATCGAGGAATTTGGTGATGGCAAAAAGTTAGGTGACATAATCACATATGTCATTATAAACTTCTCATATTAGCTACGCGACATAATATAGGGACATGTTCATCGAACTGCAGCCAAAACAAAAAAATTAGATCAAAACGTAGGCCTAATGGTTTTATTGAAATCTGTATTGGGACTAGACCTATATGGAATTTGTCAAAGATTAAATGCAGATATAAACTCCTGATTGGATTTGTATTTTGCCCCGGTATTTTGCATACCCTGAAGAAAATACAAAAAAGTGCACAAGGGGCACGTTCGCCCTTTTGATGATGGGGCATGTTCGTCCTATATCTTCCCCGAGCGGACTGACTGGAGGGCGGACCTGCCCCATCAGCGTATTATGCAAAATATTTATACCAATAAACAAGGTAAAACTACTGAAAAGCATGTTTTTGAAAGTTACGTGGTATCAGTATTAGGCCTACTCATACCAGGGCCCTGACACTCAGTTCAGAAGTGTGTTACTGCGTGGAAGCGGCCATTGACCCTGTAATCGCGTATCCTGGAACTACCGGCCGCGTAGGCGCACTTGTTTGCGCCCTATACGCGTTACTATCGCGTTGGACGCTTGTGCTGGCGACGCGTTCATTAGCACCCCAGCACCCATACGTGTGTCAATTTGTGGTTCGCGGGATCTTCTTTTCAGGCTCTGTAGCGTGCAAATTTAGCTGGTGCGATTTTACAGTCTACCGTGTGCTCATACCACCGTTTATGTCCTAATTTCCCCGAAGTTGTAAACATGATACGTTTAAAATGAGCGTTTATTGCGTTTCGACAGTATTTTTGTGGGACATGAGAGCACCTCAGACCTATCGAATTGCATTCTGAATACGAAGCATGTCTTTCTGATATCAAATAATTTTCATTTTTGAAAATCACAATATAATACAAATTTTATGACAAATTATAAAATTTGATATTTTTGATATATAACAGTCCTCGAAGTAAATTATATAAATCTAATGATATATTCTTAAAGTGTATGTAGTAGGGAGGAAAAGCCGACGGTCAATTGAAAATTTTGACCTTTCATATTGAAGATATGGATTTTTTTCCCAAAAAGACCTAATTTTTTTTTTTTTTTTTTGAAAAAAATCCATATCTTCAATACGAAAGGTCAAAATTTTCAATTGATCGTCGGCTTTTCATCCCACCTACATACACTTTAAGTATAAATCACCAGATTTATAAATTTTACTTCAAGTATACTGTTAAATATCAAAATATCAATTTTAATGATTTGCCATAAAATGTGTATTAAATTGCGAATTTCAAAAAATCAAAATTATTTGATATCAGAATGACATTCTTCGTATTCAGAATGCAATTCGATATGTCTGATGTGCTCTAATGTCCCAAAATAAATACTGTCCAAACGTTCATACCCCAGCCCTTAAGCTCACTTTCGACCCTACATTTTACCCTGAGGCCTGACCCAACCCCTGCAACAAATTTGAGTGACACCCCAGAAGAGAATAAATGCCCTATATACCCTTGCTAAATGTTTGCATATTAAAATTATGTTATTGTTATGCAATGTTTAAACCTTTTTTGTGATTGGGCGAACCTGCCCCAATATGGGGCAAGTTCGCCACTTTTCAAAACTTTTTTGTTTGCTCTATCCTGTTGCTATTGTAAGGCCTATCGTTCTGGGATTGTGGTCGTATATAGCTAAGACATAGGACTTTCACATGGGCTAATCAGGTCATCCCTAACCTTAACATCACTAGGCTGGTCAGCCTAAGGGCGAACACTCCCCGCTCTCCCCTAAATGAAGCGGACACTGTATCATGCTCTCATTTACTTGTGTGATCACTTTGACATGTTTGACATTAGCAACAATGAGTTGTAGGCCTATACTATAACAATGCTGCATAACAATATGCAGACTATTTGGGAAACAATGTGTCACACAGTATTGTTACTATGCGTTTGCTTTGTAATATTTCATCCAACTGAAACTATAATAACTATAGCATTGCAATATCGCAGGGAAATCAGATACATGAGTTTGTGGACTTTGATCACGCTGAAATTCTAAGCTCAAATTTTTTTTTTTTTTTAGCCCAAATATTTCTCATGATAGGCCTATTGATGAATTGTAATATCACAATTTACTTATATGTTCCACATGCCGTTTTAATTGTCAAGTAAAACAATTGATTCGGGAATAATAATAAGGCATTTGATATCACAACAGTAAATCAGATCTACTCTTCATACATCCATCAGTTTGGTCCTCAGGCGAGATTTGAGTCTCTAAGCCATAGTTTTGCAATAATTTTATGGTCAGAGAGATCAGCTGAGATCGGGGGCGCGGAGCATGGTTTTTAATAAAAAGAGGATCTTTTATTAATCATGCCGTCTGTATTCCATAGGGGCGTACCGGTATAGTGGGGCGCCGCGAATAAACAACTTTTCGATAAAATCGGGTTTGAAGAAATGCCAATTTAAAATTGAGTTGTGTAAATCAGAAATTCATTATATTTTGTAAATGATGTGGATAGTAAATTAAATAGATTTTATTGTTATTATATTTTTCAAAAGAAATAAATACATTGCTGGCAAACTGAAAATAAAAAGCACAAAACTATACGTCACTAGTGGAAAACAAACAAAACGCAATACCCTAACCTAACGTTAACCTTACGCCACCTCGGTCGCCGTGTAATCCCTATGGCGTTACTTGTCGTCGTTTGTATTCCATAGTGGCGTATAGGTCTGATACGTGTACGCCACTATGACATACAATGTTTTTCATTTTTGCCGATACTTCATAATTATAAAATGTGTATAAAAAGTGGCGTATGAGCTCGTATGGTCGATACGCCACTATAGAAAACACAAAATTTCACTTTGTAGCTATACGCCACATTTAATTAATTACTTATTAATTAGCTAGTTTTGACTGATGAGACTTAGAACTTGAAATGAAAAAGAACATCATTAAAAACATATGTGCCAATTTTATAAAAAATGACCAAAAATCACTATACGCCACTATGGAATACAGCCAATTGCATTTAGTAATCATGCACTCATGTCTCTGAGAGTTGGACAAAGTACCTTGCTGGAAAGAGAAGATCATTTAAAAAAAACACATTAAGCTCATCTGCAGTTTGGTTTAATTTCAAAATAAATAAAGATCAAGGTTAGATTTCATATCTTCAGACAATGATAGTCAGATAGCACGCTTCTCAAGGCCACACACTTTTTTCACCAAATTAGCTCAAATTCAGTCTAATTTCATCATGTTCATTCTTAATCTTACAAGCTCTTACAATGAGACCAGCTGCAGCATAGCACTAGTTTCAAGGTCCCAAATGGAAGCGGAAGCTTTAATTTGAAATTCATACATTTTTACATGAATTCTACCTTACATTTTGAATTATTACGTAATTAATTATGAATATTACCTTGGGTACTTGGGCCCCCTCACCAAAATTATTGAGGGGCCGCCCCGCCCCCGTTCCGGAGCCACTGGCTTTTATTTATCTTTTATAAGGTCATCCTTGGATTTCATTCTTTCCTGCTGACACCTCTGCACAAGACCTTTTGTGAATAATTATTAAATTTTACATGACCCCCCATCAGCAAAAAATAAAATCACACATAAACCCCCACTGTTAATTTGTAAGAGTGAAAATCACATGCCCCCCTACATTAATTTCTCCTGGCCTGGCACCATATGGGCACTGACATTATAGGCCTTGAATAATAAAAAACAAAACAAAACAAAATTAGAAAAAGTCAAGGATAATTTAAATTGGTGACTCTGACGTACCATCTTCAAGACCTTATTTGGTGGAATAAGAAAGTTCGGTTAACAAAATAAAGTTTTCTTTTTCCCAGGTTGGGTAACGGGTGGAGGGAATCCTCACTATATTTGATCTCAACATAGGCTACATGTTTGTCAATCAAGACTTGAGGATTTAGTTATTGAATTATGATATTCCAAGTGGTGATAGGAGAAAGTACCTCTTTGATGAATGGTATTTATCTTGACTGGTTTCAAAACCCCCAAGAGCTGTGCAATAATTATGAGCCCACCCCCCCCGAGGGTAAAATTTCCGAACGGCTCGCCAAAAATCGCTTGCCCCCATCTTAACCCGCCAAAATTCTTTGCCCCCTCTCGGCCCGCCAAAAATTCTTTGCTCCCCCTGAACATGCCAAATTTTTGGGAACCCAAATTCCAAACCTGAAATAGTCTAGATGTAGGCCTATGTTGCGTATTTAAAGGGAAGGGGTATGGACGTTTGGACAGTTTATTGTGGGACATTGAGCACATCAGACATATCGAATTGCATTCTGAATACGAAGAATGTCCTTCTGATATCAAATAATTTTGATTTTTTTTAAATTCGCAATGTAATACACATTTTATGGCAAATCATTAAAAATTGATATTTAACAGTACTCGAAATAAACTTTATTATTATAAATCTGATGATTTTTTAAAAAATAGGTCCTTTTTTCTCTGTTTCATAGGCCTACCCTAGATTATTGATTGTTTGACTTCTCTTGTGGGGGTTGTCTGTTATGTTTTCTTGTAGGAGGCCTACCGGTACCTTGTTTTGTCGTGAAAAGGTGAATAAAACACATGAAGACAAAAAAAATTTGAATCAACATTGATTCTGATCATGTTAAAAGTCATCATAAATCATAAAATCAAATCCTTGAAAAAAGATGGGGAAGAAAAAAATATGGAGCTGCCGGGGATTGAACCCGGGGCCTCGCACATGCAAAGCGCGCGCTCTACCACTGAGCTACAACCCCTTCCATGTGAGTCTACGATTCTTGAATGAATATATTTATTGCAATAAGTAGAAATTGTTGCTCAATCTTGTTTTATAATTAATTAGTTTTAGAAAATAGTAAAATGTTAATTCTAAAGAAACAATTTGGCAGATACTTGCTATTAAACACATTCATGCAATCTTCAATGATTTTATGTCATGAAAAACTAAGTTGACCTGCCCACGCTGACCCGGATATAATTTTTGGTGACGTCACCAAATATGGCGACCGGGTCTGAGGGTCTGATTACGGATCTTCGCCGGGAATTAGGCCTTGAAATACTTCACATATTTTCCTGTAAATCTACATTATTTTCGACAGAATTTGCAGTAATGGTGTAAATTGTAGTTTCGTCCTATCAACGACCGTATTTACGTGGTAAGAATTTGAGAACTTGAGGGTTTTAGATGGTGGTTTGTGTAACCTCGCTGTTAAGAAAATGACCAAAATAAAACACATGAACATTATCATGATTAAAACACTGGCCTGCACAGCTATATCATGTACTGAGCTGCACGGCACGCTGGACGCTGCTATCATGGCTATGCTAGATACTGCAGCGTACAATTAATTCATATATACAGATGATACATATTTATACATGCGCGATATGCGCTACGTTTACACTGTAAACATTTACACGTTTACACGCGTGCTGTAAATTACCATGATTACAGCACGCATGATTGGTCGAGACCGAGTCCGAGAGCCGGGGATAACCAATAACTGCAGCGTTTATCATGCCCGGTTCGGCGGACCGTTAGTGCCGCGTGCCGTACTATAGTAAGAATTCCAATTGAATGAACGCAGCTTTCAACAGCTGCACTCGATCCAACCGCGATCGTATATATCGCGTATTTCAAACTACAACGCGAACGCATGACCTTGGAATCTGGATACAATCAATGCTAACCAATCATGAGTGCGTTGGCATTTTTGGATTCACTTTCGCGTTACTCACGCACAGTCGCACACGCTGGCGTACATCACGCAGTGTACGCAAAAATTTGTCACGCTATTAAAAGCTGCGTTCATTCAATTGGAATTCTCACTATAGTACGCTGACTTTCGTATTCGGCGTGGAGGACAATTTCGACCTTGTTTGTTTACGAACAGAGAGGTAGACAAAATGCCTGTCAAAACTGTTCCGCTTGTCCAAATACTCAACTTCAAGTATCAAAACTAAAAGGACGGTAGTTAGAGTGATTCACGCAACATGAATACCCAGTAAAAAAACTGAAGTAGGACCATGTGCTTCTTTTTTTCAATTTGCCATCAAAATTTTTGAATGGAAACAGTTCAGACCCAGAACATGATCATGTCAGAAATTAATATTTTGTTCTGGGTCTGATTAATATTCGGACTAATGTTCGGTGTACATACCGGTACCGTACATGATCACTACATGCATACTTGCCGGATGTGAGATCTCCAGGTTCCGGGTAGGGAAAATCATGAAGGAAAATTGAACATCATTTAATTTTCTGCACTTTGGACCACATGCACATTGTTGCCAGCTTCCGGGACAGCAGATAATGCTGGAAGTCGCCTATCAAGTATCAAGTATCATCATGTTTTTTAATATTTGTTACAATTTTTGTTTATGCCCTCGGGCCGCATGTTTAGTCATGAAAATTAAATATGGTACCAGTACCAGTCAGGCTTCCCATTACGGTACTATTTAGTGCACAGACAGTGTGCGTCATCATGTCATTGCGTCCAGACGCGTATTTTACAAATTTGGATGCAAGTTTCAGATGGCTGATCAAGTATGTTGCGTCCATGTCACATGCATGTGGACGCAGACAAAACTTCAAAATTTAATCATTACCGTAAGGCCCTTTGCACTTGATTATTAGTTCCTTTCCTGTTTACTGCCCGCGTCCAAAATTGAAAATCTCAAAATAAGTAATTATTTTATTTTTATTTCTAATTTTCTCCTTTAAAATAACTTTCAACTACTTCTACTTGCCATTTTCTGACTTTAATAATATCAACAATAATGATGAATGAACAAAGAGTACAACTCCACCTTCACTTATTTATAAAATCAAATATTGTTGTGAAATAATTAAATGCCCGCTCTAGTCAAAACGAGTCAATAGTTGCTGGTAATAGTTCAAACTAAATAAAGAAAATAAAAGATAATTAATAATTAATAATTAAAAGTCACCTCGTCCCTTTTTCAAAATCTTTAACAGGAAACTAATAATCAAGTGCGAAGGGCCTAATTGTCATGATAAAAATAAGAAATTTCTATTCTTTTATAATTTTAAGATAATAAAAGCCCCAAAATTTTGACCCACCTGCTAAGAATTGAAGTAAATTCTGCAATATTTGTAATATGCAACGTCAGGAAATCGGTCACTTTTTACATGCTTTTCGTAACGATCGCTGTTTGATGGGGAAGCCCCAATTGGTGAAATTGACACTTTGTTTACATTGCATGCTGGACTGACAATGTGCGGTTAGTGTTTATTTAATTATACATAACTGTCACAACCTGACAATATTCAGTTTTTAATATTTTATGTTTATTTTCTCATAAATAATCTGTTTCCTTTAAATTAGTACCGGTATTATTTTACTCGAGAACTCTTAGCTTCGAATTTGCACACGATAGTTATGCATTGAAGCTAGAGTCCTTGCTATGGGTTTTCGGTCGGACAGCGGTGTAATTTTTTGCACCGGAGGTTATTTATTCTGGTAAATGTTGAAATTTGGGTGAAAGTTATTTCGATGAGTCAACTGTACATTTTGAGCAAGATTTGCTATTTTGGGCAGTCTAAAATTTTGCTGAATTGTAATTTTAGCAACATTTTTGGTGCAATCGCCTGTCGTGATCGGCTATGTTTACTTCTGAACTTCCATTGCTTTATATGGTGTCATGCTTCAGCGAACATTTTGAATGCTACGGTCTCTAGCCTAGAATGTGAAGCTATCGGTGAGCAAATTCTTGGCTAGACTTCTCGAGCAAGTGTTATTGTATTTGTTACGATGAAAAGCAATTTTAAAGACAAAATGATCCAAATGTTACCCTTTTTTGTATCACTTGTGGCAGCGCGTGTTTAGCTAAAGCATCAACAACACGTTGCGCAAGTACAAGGCCGGAATTTGCTAAAGATTTACAGACTTTGCGCATGTTTTTGCAGCTGTTTCTGACCACGAATGAGAAAAATTATCATTATTTTATTTTATTTTCCAATCAACATTTGATGAGGTTTAGACCCTGGGTACGTGTGTAGCAACAAGGGCTTGCCATTCTGATCATGGCATTCCACAGCGTTTCCCGGTATGATTGATTGTGAATTTCAGATGGACGCACAAAAATCCGTCTGGACGCAAGTTTTTGCAACCTTGTCAGCAAACTTGCGTCACACACGACACACATTTTTTAAGCCTTAACAGGAAGCCAGATACCGGTACCCATATAATTTGATGTTTAGGTACTGGGATGTTATTATAAATATGGACGCAACGCGTATGTTCTAGTTTGGCCAAGAAATACTTAATTTGATTATAGTTGTAATTAGTAAGATACATACATGTAGCAACAATTGACTTTGAACAATGGTGACTAATTTGCTTAAAACCATTGAAATTGGACAATTTGTCTGTCCATTCCTTCTGTGGTGGTTTTTCGTGGAGTGTGATATATTATTTTGTGTGTACAAAATTTAAGAACCAAATATTCGTTATGAGATTTTTCAACTTTTCAGAGACATAACTCAGCCATGTTTTTATTTAGCAGGAAGATACTTGTATTTAGACCTAATGTAACAAATAAAAAGCATTTTGAAAAAAATGTCCATTACTTCGTTTTGTCATGGTAGGGCAGACTTGATGAAGGAGCCACACAATAAATGGCTTGTAGTAAGTTGTAAGTTAAAAACCTAGTTACATGTAGATTACTGAACATATTTATATTTTGTTTATTTTAATTCTAGACTTTTCAAGGGACAAAATCTGACTGGTTTTACGACTACCATGGGTACCCGTCGCATAGACATCAACACAGCTGGAGTCGATGAGTTGGCTACGCTTTTGGGGGTTGGACGGGCCAGAGCAGAGGCAATTGTTGAAAAACGAGAGGTTAGTTGGATGTTAGAAGCACTATTTGTGGTAAAAATACAACTAAAACTATGGATAAAATGTGGAAGCAGCGAGTGCAATTTATTAATAATAATGATAATAATTAATGGTTTTTATGCGCAAAATCTTTTGAGGACCTTGTGGCGTGCAATATTATTTAATGCTAATGCACCTGAAATTTGAATTTTGATGATGTTATGATATGAGATCCATAGTAACAACATAAATGAGAAGAAAGTAAATAAACTACTCTTACTAAAAGTATTTGCATCATTATCAGCATTATATAGAATGACTGTTAGTGACACCTACTCATAATGCTGGTACTTTTTGTAAACGTTTCGAGAAACATTTTGGTAGTTTGGTGCATATTTTGTTGGTCGGCCTCGCCACAGCGTAGCTATCCTTGTAGTGTGAGGGGGCAGAGCCCATTTTTTGTCCCCATTTGTTAATTTTTGTCCTATTTTTAGTCATTTTAATGTCATTTTGGCTTTGCCATCCCCCTTTTAACACTGTTTGTCGGCATGCTAAAGCACCAGCGTCAATACCAATGAAGGAATACAGGCGTTAATTTAACCATGGGGCTTTTTTGCATTCATTTCTATTTTCAGTATTATTTTTTAAATCACAATTTCCATCCTTTTAGTGCGCATTTCTGTAGTTAAAAGTTTAACCCTTTCTTGTATACCTTTTACCCTCAACAGAATATAGAAGGGTTTCGAAGCGTAGATGACCTTACCACAGTGCCAGGGCTCGGGAGGAGCGTGGTCGATGCCAACCGCTACAAACTCATTTGTGGTAACTTCATAGTTCAAGTAGAGCCCGCAACTCCTGGCTCCTCTTCCTACAGACACCATGGGATTCCTTCCACAACAAGTCTGAATCTGAGAAATAGTAATAGCTTTGCAAGCTTGAACTCTAGTAATAGCAATGGTAGTGGTAGTAAAAGAAGAGAGAGTCGGCGATCAACTACGGATGGGAAAGAGCCTAGCTCCTCTTCCTCCTCGTCGTCTTCCTCAAATGTTGGACATCAGAGCCCTAGGAGCAGTAGAAGTAGTGCTCAGGTGTCGCCTGCTGCGGGATCCAGCAGTAGCTGTGAAACAAAACAAGTAAGTGATATAACTCAGGGATAGACTCAGAAAAAAACAAACAATTTTTTTGGCCAAAAATACGAGATGACAACTGCAAAAGGCGAGAAAAAGCAAGGTTAATGCCCAAAAATTGACAAGAAAAAATTCAAAAATGACTAAATGAATACTACCCTCTATGGACTCAATTTAATCATTGCATTAGCCGACCTGACGCCGGCCTGACCAAAAATACATGATATTTTCCTCATAAATTTGCTTGAAAAGGTCAATATACTTAATGATTTGTGTATCAAAAATGGACCATTTCTGCCAACTCAGGCTGGAAAATCAAGTAAAACTTAAGCTTATTCAGTTGTAATGGTGTCGGATTCTGCATGTATCAGGCTCAAAAAAGTTTTTCTTGGTAGATATGAATCTGTTAAAAGCGAGAAATGCACTTAAAAGCGAGATAGCGTTTTCTCTCAAAGCATAGCAGCGCATGTTAAATTAGTAGCCCTCGTGGCTTGAAATTCTCAGAAAAATCAACACACTATTGATATTCAGTCTATCATAGAGAATATGTGGACAAAAACAAAATCAACAAGATTTGAGGAAGTGGTATAATTTTTTGTAAGACAATTTTGAAATTATCACTACCTTTGCAATGTTGATAGAGTAGGCTTGTACACAATGGTCTATTCTAATATTCTATCATCATGCAATGACTATTCCTATTCCTTTAATTTATTCACATTTGAACCAAAGATCCCAAGAATGTTATTGATTTCTTTTAACAACCTAGATGTACAATGCATGAATTTTTGTGAAAATGAAAGGGTTTTTTTTTGTAATGTCTATTTGTCACATACAGATTTCATTTTCTTGACAAAGTAAACCTAGCTGTAAACCAGTGCTAAATTAATAATTAATCACTTAAAATATTTAGGACTTTAGAGAGCTTTCACAGTTGATCATCAGAGTACAAATACATAATTATTTTCATATTATATTGTATCCAAGCCAGATCGAAACGTCCAACGATTCCACTGGCCGTTGGGGAGAAAATCCAATTTAAATTTTTTAAATTGATTTTAATCAAAAAAGAAAAAAGTCATGATTTTTTTAAATCAAATTAAAATCAACAACCCTGTATTTTCAGTACCGTATGGAGATGCATTTTGAAGAAGCATAATATATAGATGATAATTGATATACAACTTGTGTTAATTTGCAGAGCAAGAGGAAGTGTGATGGTAGTTTGTCATCACCAGGCAAGAAAACCTGCAGAGCTCTGGATCTACATCATAGGTGAGTATAGTAGGATTCTTTAGATTTGCCCGCTCTTATTCTTAATTACACCCCAAGCAATTCAGCAAGAAAAGGAGTGACTTTTTCGACGGGAATTATAAGCAAACTATGATAAAATTTGATCAGTTTGATCTTAAACACTTAAGAAAGTTCCTGCAATCTTATTGGTTCTTAGTCATGTGATATGACACGATATCACACACTTTAGCATCTGCAAGTCAACGCGGTACTCGTTGTAAATTACTTAAAATAATGATGTCGCCCATGTTATATGAGACGATAGAAAAACAATACCTTAATTCTCTAATTAAAGCAAAACAAGAAAAGTGTTCCAGCCTGGAAATTGAACCCAGGCTTTTGTGGAAAAGTTTATTCGCCATTGGACAGGATTAAACTTCCTATGTGTCATTGGCCCCTGAACATGTTTAAAGCAAAACCTATGTAACCTCTTGGCAGTTTTGTTTTTAAACATGTTGAAGGGCTACAAGTACAAAGGAGATTTCCCTGCCCAAGGATGTATTGCAAAACATATTTTCACACACCTGCAAAACACATTTTGCACAATTTCTTTCTCCATTTCAGTGTAAGCGTGTAATTACATTAAAAATATTGTTTTTTCTCCCTTTCTCTCTGTCCGTCAGTTTACATCATAGTTTATCAGTAGCCAGCTGTAGTAGTACTCACACATTTGGTGCCATCCGTGGAAACACACACATCTCATCTAGTGATATAATACCAAGACGAAGATTATCCTCCAGAATTCTCCCACCAGCCAATCTTAATGAATGGCTCAAAACCTTCCAGGTAGGCCATTATCCATCTGATTGATTGATTATAATAATAATAATAATAAATGAGTTTTTAGGGCGCATATAATACCACAAGGAAACTCAATGCGCTTACAGAAAAGTTAAAAGCAGCAAAATATAAACAAATGCTGGGAACATTATATGAAACACATTAAAAATCTTACGGTACAATTCAAAATATCATATACACAGTATAAATCTTAAAGGTACAACATAGATTGATTGATTACATGTACAACACTGATTGATTGATTGATTGATGTGTAGTTTGATTTCAATTTGATGTTTTCAGCACAAAAGTCCACAAAATTTTGCATAATTCCAGAGTAGTCCAGAATTATCCCAAAGCTTCTTACATGAACTCCTACATGAACATTGTAGATATCCCAATTTATGTTCTCATGATGAAATGTTATAAGGTATATTCTGTTCCTGTTCAGTATAAACTGGAACATGACCCCATTCATTAAACTTTATTCCATGTTAATGACCCCCGACAACTAAAGTATGTTCTATCATAAGTTTGCAACATGACCTTTGCTAGAATGATGTGGACAACATTGCTAGAATGTTGTGGGTAACATTGTAAAGGAGGTTTGAAGTTCCGGCAAGAAGTGTAGCAATTGAATACCTGAGTGGAAGAAGGGCCCAACTCCAATTTTTTACAAAAATGAGTTAGACCCAGCATTTTATTGCCAGCATACTGTTCTTCCTTTTGTGTGAAAGATGAGTCAAAATCCACTCTCTAAATAGTCTTCCACGTACACTTAATCATGGTTTTCATGGAAGAAAGGCCCAACTCCATGGAGTTGGGCCCTTCTTCCACAAATATTGGGTTAAAGTGGAATTTTGTTCATCCATGAAAACTGCTTTTCACTACAATAAACTTTCTTGCTAACATATCACATGTGCAACTAATGGATAATTATCAAATTTCTGTAGCTATTTACAACACATCTGCTTACGGAACTGGTACTTACAGTATATTAGTGGAAGAAGGGCCCAACTCCAGTTTGTATTAAGACCTGTACCGTTGCTATAGAAACATTATATATAATTTTGAATGTATGTAATACTGTATACTCATGTGTTAAAGGTCCCCTGAAGATGACAACATTCTGTCTATAAAACTTTTCCAAATATTAAGTTTTTTCTTAATATCTCAAAAACAGTTTTGATGGAGTTGGGCCCTTCTTCCACTCAGGTATTCAATTGATTAATAATATAATGTAAAGGGATCCCTCAGAAGCAAAACAAACCAAAATATGAAATATTAATATTTTAATGAAATAATGCACAAATAAGATAATGCATGAGTGTTAACCTACATGTAGAGAGCTGCATCTATTGTAATAGACAATTGTCTGTCTTTTATAAGCTGTTAAAAACAGTCATAATTAGACTTATGTTTAAACATAAATTGCTTGTGGCTTCAGATATCATGTGTTTCTCTAGGCTTTAACATTATTCATGTTGCCTTTCCTTTTTCTGATAGAACTGGGGTCCAGCTGAGAAGAGAGTAGCTCTAGATGAGCTTATAGACAGGTGTGAGCCCACTCAAGTCCGCCATGTTATGTCCGTCATAGAACCACAATTTCAAAGAGATTTCATCTCGTTATTACCAAGAGAGGTGAGTAGGACACTGCTTAATAAAAATGATCTTTCTGTAAGCGATCATCAGGCAGTACTCCGCTGTTGTTAGAATATGTCAGCTGCCATACAATGCTCAAGGCAAGCTCGTACCTCGAGGCATGCTCATACCTGTGGGCAGGTGCCCAATGGTCAATATTCACAGCAGCTCCCCATTTTAACCCTGGGTAGAAAGAGGCAAATTAGGTGAAGCATCTTGCTTGCCCAAGTGAACAACTTGATGACTTTGCTGGGGCTCAACAAACTCGCAATTATCCAATTATGACTGAGGCCTCAGAAGCTGTCCATCTTGTTGTGGCTCAGATTACCATTACCACCTCTGACAGAAGAATAATTTTCGCTTACTTCTTATATGTCCTTCCCAACAGCTTGCTCTCTATGTGTTGTCCTTCCTGGAACCTCGTGACCTGTTGAGGGCAGCACAAACCTGCCATTATTGGAGAATTCTATGTGAAGATAACCTCCTTTGGAAGGAAAAGTGTCGTGAAGCCGGTATAGACGAGGTCAACGGAAAGCAGACAAGACGACGTTCGCATTCTGGCGTACCGAGAAGTCCGTGGAAGAGTATGTACATTAGACAACATCACATAGAATACAACTGGAGGTTTGGTGAAATTAGACCTCATAAGGTAAGCAGTGCTTCTTTACTGGTTTGACGGGTAAATTCACACCAAATTTAGACCTGATGATCCACTAAATGTTTTTTTGTTAAGCTTCCTGTACCTTATCAAGTCCAAGAATTTCAACAGGTAATAAGAATATTGATATGATGGTTAAATTTACACCAACGTATGCTCTACATGGAGACTATGTACACATTTTTTCCCCAAGCACCTCGATCCATAGCTAGTGAGGCAATTGCATCTGGTTGTAAATAGATCCCCCAACAGCTTCAGTATATTAGTCAGATAGTTTGTCCTTTGTCACCCTGTCTTGTGATGGAGCATAAAGAATGAAAACATCTTTTGACATTTGCTTGTTTTCTACAGGTATTAAAGGGTCATGATGATCATGTAATTACCTGTCTACAATTTAATGGCCAGAGGATAGTGAGTGGATCTGATGATAACACACTCAAAGTATGGTCTGCTACAACTGGAAAGGTAAGCTTACTAAGTCCTATATGTCCGCAAAATTTGTGTTTGTTCCCGGATACTTTTCCATTAATGATTAAAATATTATTTCAATGAAACATGATATTTACATATTGAAATTTGCAGTTAAGGCAGCTGGTAATCCCACTAATTAGACAATAATAATTGTGTGCTATTTGTTTTTAGGCCATTGCGTGAAATTGGAGGGTTTGTTTTGGGCGGAGGCTGGAGGTAATTTGGGACAAATACCGTGGCCCAACACAAAACCTGAAAATTTCACGCAATAACCGTAAAATGGATGGTGCAAAGTTATTGTAATTTGTTTTGGTTTAAAATACATTAGAAAATGTTATGTTCCAGTTACTGGTTTAATTCACATTTAATGTGCAATGCTCAAAGTCAAGTACCAGGCTTACTCTCTGTGATTACACACACTTGTGTGCGTGTTAAACGATAATGCCAACACTGGTCATTTACGTGCGAGATTGGAACAATTATCGCACTTTGCGGTCAATTGTGAGATACTATTAAACTGCATTTGTGTTTGTTTACAAAAAATAAAATATGATTGGATCACATGCATCGTGTATATTCATGCGGTTATTAATGTATTATAGTATTTTTTTGGAAGGAAATACTGTTCTTGCTGTTTCTAGTAGACTTTAAAAGAAAGTGGTTAATTATTCAACAAGAAAGTACTTCAAAATTAATTTTATTTCAATATATCAGGGGTACATCTTTCTCAGTCAGCAGGCAGAAGTAGTTGGAATGTCAACTGATTCATCTGAGCTGTCAATTTTTGATGTGGGTAGTCTTCTTTAGTGTTCCCAGTAGAGATCCGTAAAATCTTCAAAGCAGTCTTCCCTGTAAATGGTAGATTTGGTTGGGTAGAAACGGAAAAGTAATTGTTTAATGCCTGTTGATCTGTAAGAAACTAACCTAATAAGAGATTTTGGTGAATACTTGCATTGCTTTTCAGTGTCTACGGACATTAGTAGGACACACTGGTGGAGTATGGTCTTCCCAAATGTCTAACAACATAATCATCAGTGGGTCAACAGATAGGACACTTAAAGTGTGGAATGCTGACACAGGACAGTGTATACATACCTTGTACGGGCACACGTCGACGGTCAGGTGTATGCATCTTAATGCCAACAAGTAAGTCTTGTTTGTATAATTTGTATTATTTCTATATGAGTATAATACCTGCTGATTGGTTACAAGAAGGCTATTGTGATTTATTGAACCAATCAGCATCATGGTAAGAATGGTGGTAGGGTTGAAGAGGCTTAACTCCATGAGTACTACCTGCTGATTGGTTACAAGAAGACTATTGTGATTTGTTGAGCCAATCAGCAACATGGTAAGAATGGTGGTAGGGCTGAAGGGCTTAACCTCATGAGTACTACCTGCTGATTGGTTACAAGAAGACTATTGTGATTTGTTGAGCCAATCAGCAACATGGTAAGAATGGTGGTAGGGCTGAAGAGGCTTAACCTCATGAGTACTACCTGCTGATTGGTTACAAGAAGACTATTGTGATTTGTTGAGCCAATCAGCAACATGGTAAGAATGGTGGTAGGGCTGAAGAGGCTTAACCTCATGAGTACTACCTGCTGATTGGTTACAAGAAGGCTATTGTGATTTGTTGAGCCAATCAGCAACATGGTAAGAATGGTGGTAGGGTTGAAGAGGCTTAACTCCATGAGTACTACCTGCTGATTGGTTACAAGAAGGCTATTGTGATTTGTTGAGCCAATCAGCAACATGGTAAGAATGGTGGTAGGGCTGAAGAGGCTTAACCCCATGAGTACTACCTGCTGATTGGTTACAAGAAGACTATTGTGATTTGTTGAGCCAATCAGCAACATGGTAAGAATGGTGGTAGGGTTGAAGAGGCTTAACCCCATGAGTACTACCTGCTGATTGGTTACAAGAAGACTATTGTGATTTGTTGAGCCAATCAGCAACATGGTAAGAATGGTGGTAGGGCTGAAGAGGCTTAACCCCATGAGTACTACCTGCTGATTGGTTACAAGAAGACTATTTTGATTTGTTGAGCCAATCAGCAACATGGTAAGAATGGTGGTAGGGCTGAAGAGGCTTAACCCCATGAGTACTACCTGCTGATTGGTTACAAGAAGACTATTTTGATTTGTTGAGCCAATCAACAAAGTGTTAAAGGTCCAGATCGTTGTGCGCCCCAAATGGAATGTGTGACGACTGGTTTATGTAGAGACTTTACAATAACTAGTTGATGATACATATCCACCACAAAGTTGCTAACCCTTGACACTGGCTAATGGATATACATTAATCATTTCTATGGGTAGTATTTATCTCAAGGTGACCACAAAATATACTCAAACAAGTATCACTTGTCATCATGATGGTTCCAAGTGTAGTCTAAACTTGATATTTTCCAGATTTTTACCTGGCGCTTTAAGAATGGTGGTAGGGCTGAAGAGGGTTAACTCCATGAGTACTATCTGCTGATTGGTTACAAGACCATAATTATGATTAATTGAGCCAATCAGCAACATGATAAAACTGGTGGTAGGATTGATGAGGAATAACCCCATGAGTATTACCTGCTGATTGGCTACAAAAAGCCTATATGATTTATTGAGCCAATCAGCAACATAATAAGAATGGTGGTAGGGCTGAGCGGTATAGGTTCTCAAAAATTGATTTTTCACAATTATGGATACAAAACAATAGAAATAAGGGGATTAAATAAACCTGTGGTACCGTCTAAATTGGTATTTTGTGCGCCCAAAGCTAACAGATGATTCCGACGATCCTGTGGTGCATATTTCTGCAACAAAAAGCATTCAATTCCATATATGAAGTGTATTATCTAATCTTACATTTTATGTACATGACTTGGATCAGCATTGGGCTATTCCATTTAATATCCACACTCCCCCTGTGGAAGATTTTGGAAATATCTTCCAGAAGGGGAACAAGTTTTTCAAATGTAATTGGTCAGAGTTAATCATTTTGAACCCCACACTCCCCCTGTATTATGGCTTTACCTATATCTTCCACAACTGGAGTGAGTATTTCAAATGAAAGTTACCCAATTGTCTATTTGGTTCAAAACTCATACTCCCTCTGTAGAAGACTTTAGCTGAATCTTCCACAGGGGTAGTGTGGATTTTAAATTGAATAGCCCATTTTGTAGGTTTTAGTAATGTAAAGGCGGAAGTACATGTTTATGCTTTTAAAAATTAAAACAGAAAAAAGGGAATAACTATTAAAACTTTCAACCTTAGGTGAAATTTCATTAGGTGAAAGAAAAAGAAAAAATAATCTGTAATAATTAAAACTTGCTACTTTTTGTTTGTTTATTGCAGAGTTGTAAGTGGATCGAGAGATGCCACGTTAAGAGTTTGGGATATTGACAGCGGGCAATGTCTACATGTACTGATGGGTCACGTGGCTGCAGTACGGTGTGTACAGTACGACGGCAGGAGAGTGGTTAGTGGAGCGTATGATTACACGGTCAAGGTGTGGAATCCAGAGACAGAGGAGTGCCTGCATACATTACAAGGACACACTAACAGGGTCTACTCATTACAGGTAAACTTATTTTCTGGGTCTATGGTTATATCTACATGATTGGGGACTGGTGAAGGATCCTGTGCCTCCCCCTTCATTTGGACTAAAATGGGTAATCTCCAAAACAGCTCTGTCTGTTCCTGAACCATTGTTTGTCCAAGATATCCACCTATAAATAGGTAAAAGTATTTGGTGCTGGGATTTAGTCAGTTCAAATACCTATTGCTCATAGCCTTGATTTATTAGTCTGGTCTTTTTTTGAGTTCAGAGAACTTGTTCAAGAATTGTTGTTAGAAGTTAGCATCTGCCAGAGGCATTAATTTTACCTCTCCTATGAGCAAACTGTCCATCCATAATGACATGTGGATGGGGGCTGACTAACACCTTGCTGTCCAGGTCAAATGAATGCATGTTACTCAATGAATTAGAACAATATTCCTGTTACTAGTTTATGATCAAACAGCAGCATTTTAATGTATTTTACTACAGGCTCACTACTATTTCATTGTATTCTCACATTGTAGTTTGATGGTACACACATAGTAAGCGGTTCTTTAGACACATCAATCCGAGTATGGGATGCGGAGACGGGAGAACTCAAGCACACGCTAATGGGACATCAGTCATTAACCAGTGGTATGGAACTCAAAGACAATGTGTTGGTATCGGGAAATGCTGACTCTACTGTCAAAATATGGGACATCACAACGGGACAATGTCTGCAAACTCTACAAGGCAAGTATACAGGCTCAGAAATCTTTTAAGAATCCATGTGGATTCGCCTAAACATTGAAAGCTTACAGAAAGAAAAAAAGATGTACCAAGTTTGACTCCCGGTTTACTATTTGTACTTCATATTTTAAGCAAATGAACTCCAAAATGGTGAATTATGGTATAATTTACTTCAATCATTTATAATTTGAACAATACTACTGATTTGAGAGGGCTTTTTACAGCACAAACAGCCATCAGTTGCGTGCCGATCGTTTGTTCGCCAAATCGGCCACTTGGATGAATAAATCAGACCGATAGAGGGCTTTTTTTCAATCTTTTTTCAGCTGGAGCGGGCGTGAATCAAGGACTCTCTTGCGAGAATACAAGTGGATTCGCCCACAATGCCACAGATTTCTAGGCCTGATACATGAGATTAAACCTTTTTTTTAGTATCAACTTGGTCTGTGATAAGAAAATTGTTCTCTTAATTATGGGCAACTTGACGCAAGAGCATGCTAGCGACTTATCAATCAGATAAGGGAAAATATTTTAATCAATAAAATATTTTATCTTTCCATTCTCAGGTCCTAACAAGCATCAGAGTGCTGTAACTTGTTTACAATTCAACAAAAAGTTTGTAGTCACCAGCTCTGATGACGGAACTGTTAAATTATGGGACCTCCATACGGGGGAATTCATCCGCAATCTTGTCACGTTAGATAGCGGAGGAAGTGGCGGCGTAGTGTGGCGTGTGCGCAAAAATCAAACCAAACTTGTTTGTGCGGTAGGAAGCCGGAATGGAACAGAGGAGACAAAACTTTTGGTGCTAGATTTTGATATTGAAGTGAACAGCAAGGTGTGTTGATGACCTATGACCTTTATAAGAGTGTGACCACTGCTGCTCCTGATTCTCGTGATGGTCAGAAATTAGGAGCAAACTATAAATGTATGGATAAGTGTGATGATTGATTGAGAGAAATGGAAGCGACTTGTGCAAACTGTATCATTGCTGCTGATTTATGTTGTAAAGTGATCTGAATGGGGAGTGAAGAGAATCGTGATGGTGTATTTGGTAGCTGGAAATGGAGATGTCATTGAACCCGCAAGATTCAAGGCGACGCATGCTGTTTATGTTGTGATGATCTGAACAAGAGGTGCAACCAGTTGGATGTGAATCCGTATGGAAGCAACACAGACCTAAAGATATGTTGAGAGGTATGCGTTGATGATGCGTCTTCAAACTGGTGGCTGGATGGTAGGCTAGTGAGGTGATTATGGTGATGGCAGGTGATGGGGCTGGGGTTAGTATTTGATTGGTATGGCTTGGGTAATGCTTTGCTAAAATCGGATCATGCTCGTGTTAGAGAATTTTGTGTAAATCATCATAATCACACTAATATGCTGCATAGGAAATTAGTGTATGTATATGATAATCATAAATAAGTGATTTGCGTAACATAGAGTAAAACGATACCGGCACTGGGCCAATGTAAATGTGACCAGTCTTATCAAAACGATGCTTATATCGGCAGAATGAGTAGCCCTTTTCCTATGTAACCTCGCATCATGTCAGGCCATCGGAAAAGTGGTCAAATGTACAAGTGCAAATGTTTTGTGTTTTTAAGCAGCCAGCCCAACAATGGGCACTGGGCACACATAAGACAAAGCTTGTACCAATGCATTTGCTGCTATTGCAGGATTGTATTTGGCTGACACTAAAGAAGGAAGGTATATTAAGTTGTTTGTCGGTGTCCACAGGCATGACGAGTGCCTCCATTTTACATGGCTAGTCACTGACGATATGGGTATTGGGCAAACCGAGTAAATGATAGCTTTGAGCGGAGTAACAACCAGACGTTGTTGTAAAAGAAGGGAAGCTTTTGTAACAGTGATTTTTCTGAAATGTTTAATCTATGACTCATGTTATGTTGACCCCTAAATTGGCATGACATTCATATGTCAACTGCTCTGGCCAGAAGTGGGCAAATGTAATAGCTGTCATGTGAGATGAGTACAGTATACCGTGTGTAAATTGCCAAATGTTCACAGGGCAGCTATTGCACTTACCCACTTCTGGTACTGAGCAGTCGGATGTGTTGATGGCTTTATATAATAGATAATGACACCGGACTTTGTTTGTATCATTATCATATAAGGTAAGGTCATCCATGATCATTATTTGGTATAATTCTATTGGCGACAAAAGAATATTTAAGATAAATAAACAACTTTGTGTCTTGTGATCATCAATAGTTGAACCTGTACATGTGAATCCAAATATATTATATTTGGTTATAAAACAGCTGTAATATATGCAGGACAGAAAAAAAATTCCAAGTTTATAGTAAAATTGTAGATCTGGATTTATATTAAAAAGCATATGACACCAACATTTGTGTAGTACATCAGGTCTGATTTATGATTAAATCATTTACATCACTAAGCTGTGAACATACAAGTCAGTCCGTCCGCCAAGCTGAGTTTGGCGTCACGTTTGCACACAAAGAAACAGGTTGTATGTATACATAATACTTGATTGAAAGTTCTGTGCTAGCAGAGTGAAGGCAAATAAGCTTGGGGTATAATAGATTTGCAGGCCTGGAAACAATTTATTCCCCAGGAAGGTAAGACCAATAATTGGTCTTAACAGTCATAGTGGTAAATTATTTACCACTTTGACTGTCTGCATCTGTACTTGATTATCTAGCCTCCAATATATATGTTCTGCATAAAGATCCACCAATGCAGCAAGCACAATAAAGGAAAGAATGCAATGAGCAAATGATCTCTTAAAATCCTTCTATAATGCTTGATGTAATCTGCTGATTTCCCATTTGAATCATGTGAGGTCTTAAATTAGCCACAAAGCTTCATATCATTGTCAAATTCTTCCAATAGTTGTAGCATTATAATGCATTATTGGAAACTATATGTTACTAAAGTTACTGACAAAGATAATCTTCAGCTGTTTTAATCTGATTTGCTATGTTTTGTTTTAGCTTATTCTTTGTTCCAAGTTTATTGTGTTGTGTATGTTTTTGTTAAGATACCCGTAACTTTGCCTGTATCTGAAAGTGATAGCCAAGTGTTTGTGGCATTCCTAATTATAAGTTTATAGAGGGCTTTTACTGAAATGCCGATACACAGAAAGTTGCCAGGTATGCCCGCTCCTGTCTGGGTCTCAATAGAATACTTGATTCATAGCATTGGTTGATCCTGAGTGATTATAGCACAATGTATTGTTTACACACTGGTTGGTGCAACTAATCACAGTGCTTTCTTTGAGCACATGTTAAGTGAAAAGATTCCAGACTCTGGCGTCTGTCAACAATTTCTATAAGAGCCCTATTAAGATGCGCTATTCCAGTTGAAATCCATGCACCCCCATATGGAAGACATGACCTTTATCTCCCACACAGGGAGTGTGAATTTCAAATGGGGTTAGCTGAATGGATGACTCCAATCTAAAATCATACACCCCTGGGTGGGAGTTAAGGGTCATGCCTTCTATAGGGGGTGTAATACATTTTAACTCGGAAGAGTCCATTGGGAGTGCTGTCAGGCATATGGTGAGATTACAGGCAAATCAGTTCTTGCTATGTTTAAAAATATACAGATTTGGGAGCGATTGCCGAATAGGGTGCAACTCTACTAGTCTTATTACAAGACTGCCCCACCCCAACCCTAAACCCTAACCCTAAACTCCGTAAACGAGGACTGGACTCAAGTCTAGCATATCTGGTTGGGACATATCTCGTCATCATCAAAACCAATTGCTGACATCTATCTATGCAAAATTAGCACAGCAAAGGTTTTAGAATGTATTGTTATGAATTGTTATGATTGTTGAAAATGTCACTGTGTGTCAAGAATGAAAACTTGTGTTAAAATTAGTAGTTTGATGAAGAGTAAAGTTTTATGAAAGAGCTATATATAAATGCATTGTAACTTTTGAGTTATGGGATATATATACATATTACAGGTAAATTGGTCAATATTCCTTTCAAAATGCCACCCGTACAGTAGTATATACCAGTACATGGAAAGTAGTGAGTGTGCAAGTAGGGATTGAAATACACTGCCAGGTGCGTAACCAGACTAGTTGGCCGAAAGGTGGCGAAAATGTCTTTGTAGCAGGGACTGTCTTTTGGAATTTGCAGGAGAGCATTAAATAGCTCTTCTAGAACCTTCAAGAAGAGCTGTTTAGAGCATTTACAATAGAATGTAAGGAGAGATTGGTCAACTAAGGAGAGCTAAAAATCACTCTCTTATCAGATTTCAGGAGAGCAGTAGAGAGCAATTGCTCTCACTCTCCTCAAAAGGCAGTCCCTGTTGTAAGTGTTGATTGGTTAGAAGAAGAGGACATTTTCTATGTAGGTAAGCAAAAGAGGGCACATTTACCTTGAATATTAAGGGGTTAGCGCGAGCAGGCCCCATCTGTGAAAGCTGCCAGGTGTCATATTTTTATGTGTACAGTATGTAGAAGGCTCAGATATGCAATTACCCACTAATATCAGGTAAATGTTACCTTCTGGTCAGAGTTATTTCTGTAGTGTAATTACTCCTTGCTGTTTAAGGCTTCCTGTTACACTGCCAATCAATCAACCCGGAGTCCATTTCACACAGCTTACAACCAATTGTGTGTGTTGGCCAATCCAGCTCAAGATCGGCAGTGCTGATCTCTGATTTCAAAATTCACAGATCAGTCCGATCCGATCCTGATTCGGATATAATTATAATATTTTCGAATCAGCGCTAGTCCATCCCCAGTTTACCCAGCTACACAGACAATTCATCTCTTAGTCTCCCTCCATACACACAGCCACAGGAAAAATTCATCTCTTAAACTCCAAACACCTAAAAAATATTATTTTCTGCCGGAATAGGTGTACAAAAAGCCTCCTTGCATAAGCTTATCTACCCTGGGACCACTGGAAAGTCTATTGAAATTTTTTTTTGGTAGATCGGTATGAAGATCGGCAACATAGAGGATTTACCCTGATCCAGATTCAAGACCGATTCAGTCCCAGATCGGCCGATCCCTGATCTAGACTACCGATTCTGGATCGGCCAACGCTAGTATGTCCCTGTTGTCAAGAATTACAAGCACCCTATTAATGGATGTCGTCCTGTTATGCAGTGCATACTGCGTAATATCGATTGTAACATAAACCTGCCGGTGTGGAATTAACTTTTGGTACCTTGTAACTTTTAATGGATATCACAACAATCATAATTCTTTGTGAAGTAGAAATATCTTGAGATGGAGTCTGTTTTCAGGAAATGTATCCAAAGGATGGAATCTTTGTTGTTGGAAATGTATCCAAAGGAACAACATGCACAGATTCTGATTGTTATCCTGATAAGGATATTGGTTGGATTGGCAGGAAATTAGTCTGTGAGAAGCAGAACTTGTATCCATGATCATTATAATGTTGACCTATATATATTGTTGGTATGTAAACTGCCTTTTGACCTACATGTAATCCTCATTGAATTCACATGTAATTACAGATTGTTTTGATCTTGAAAGAACAGCTTTAAATGCAAATATGCTCTGTTTAAATTCAACCATTTTAAATTCAAACCATGCTTACTTTTTGTCTCATAGTTATTGTTTTTATGTTGTGTTTTTTTTTTATTAGTACACAAATATGCCCTGCATGACGTATATTTTGCAATCTGATCTGAATGCTTAATACCACATCATCATAATTAGGTTTATTAAAAAGTTGAATCATTTTGTTTTATGACGACGTCATTATAGACTATGTGCATTGTGTTCATATTAGCCCTTGACCAACCCAAATGGGCAATTCCAGTTGAAATTCATACACCCCCTATTGAAGATGTGACCTTAATCTTCCATATAGTGAGCATGAATTTCAAATGGGGTTAGCCCGAATGGGTGACTCCATTTCAAATCTATACTCCCTGGGTGGGAGATTAAGGTCATGTGTATATAAGGGGTATATGGATTTCAACTGGAATAACCCAAATCAGGATATAACTGTGATTTGGTTGAAATGTGTGGTAAACAATATTTGTTTTATAAATGTTGTTATGTTATGTTATGTTATACAAATTTTTACTGAGTTGATCAAGCCTGTTTTGTTTAAATGTTTTGTTTCTTGCTATTGTTTGACTGAATGTGAGAGCTTTTGGAGTCTCCATACTTAAAAAAAATCAGTATCCGTATTCATAGAGATCAAAATACCATATACTATAAGTGTAAAATGACTTGCTGTTGTACATGTATAGACTATAATGATGCCAGTTTATAGAAAAACTTTGTACCTTGATATATTGGGTGTTGTATAATGTAACTTTTTGTCTATTGAACTGTTATTAATTAACATGTACACTGAAAATATAGCTGTATAAATGGGGGATCGATCAAGTGTTATTTAACAGGCATTGGTTAAAGGGGGTTATCTAATGGGATGCCGATAATATCAGATAAGATATGGGTGATTTGTTTTTACGTAAATTTTGAAAATATTTAAAACAAGATTTTTTACGGGTGTAACATAGAAAGAAAAATATCTTTTTGGGTTAAATTATTTAATAATTTTTTTCTTATCAAGTCAGGGGCTTTATGCTTTTGTTGAGTTGAGATTATTACGGAAAAGTCTGTTAATTCAGCAAGTGATTTCAAAATTGCCACAAACTTGGATTATTAATTAACATGTAAACTTAATCAGATGATTAATCAGAATTATTTAACTTGATTAATTGCTGTCACAATTCTTATGAAGATGTGTTTGTGATTCACTGTATACACTTTTATTGTCCTGAGGGTTTTTAAACTTAAAATTTTGTGAATGGACACCGAAATGCAAAGATAACAATGTGCAAAAATATTGATATTATAATAGAGTTACATTAAATGTCATGTTAATTCTGCAAAACAATCATCTTGCAGCATTTCTCAAAACAAAGAAAATTACTGAAAAATTGTTAATGTAAAAATAGCAGTGTATGCAGTGATCAGAATATTGAATAATTGGCCACTCCTAGCTGATCTAATGCCCATACATGTGACTTGCTCCCATGAAATGAGCATGAAGTCGCAAAGTGGTAGTTTGGAGACCACCTGGCTGCTGAGTGGATGTTCTTTGTTTGATACACACATATATAAGCCAGTAATATGTCTTTGAATGACCTGTTGTGCCCATTCACAAAGGACATACTACTAGCATACAGAATGACCCATTCACAAAGACATACTTCTGGCCCGTACAGGTGCTGGTCAAACAAAAGAACATCAATTCAGCAGCCAGGGATCTCGAAACTACCAACTTGCGACTTTACGCTCATTTTGTGAAAGCAGGTCACATGTGATGTCATACAAGCAGTCCAAATAATGGGGTTACCTGAATGGGTGACTCCATTTGAAGTCTACACCCCCTGTGTGGGAGATTAAGGTCATGTCTTCCATATGGGGGGGGGGGTGCATGGATTTCAACAGGAACAGTCCAATAGAGAAACAAATTGCTGATGTGAGATCAAACGCTGCCAGTGATAGTGCAAATGCTACTGGTGACGATGTAGATGTGAGACATTTAGTGCGCTACTGGTTTGCAACAGTAACAGGATTTGTGACAGCAAGTTAACTTGTTCTACCCATTAACATTAAAAGTTATACTAAAATAATATAAGCATACATGTATATCGTCGTTGGGCAGGAAAACTGCCTGTGTCATTGGCCCCTGAACATGTTTAAAGCAAAACCTCCATTGTAACCTGTTGCAAACATGTTCAGGGGCCAAAAGCACATATCAGGTTTTTTCTGCCCAACGACGATATAAAATCACAAACAAGTGTAGCATGGTACCTAGTAATTTTGTTTGGCAAGTTATAACATGTCAAGCTTTATATTATGTTTGAGCCCCTTTTTTAAACTGTTTAATGAAGCATGCAATCTGGAATTGCATTATATTTTTGTACTTTTTTTTTCGTGGTTCCTATTATCTAATGATAAACACTTGATAATTATTCTAAAAGTTGTGTGAAGTATTTCACCTTAACCCCTGAGCACTACCTGCTGATCTAACATTGACTCTGATTTGTCAATTACATGATATTTTCACTTTAACCACCAATCAGAATGGAGCTTTGCAAATAATTCACCTCAATTTTTTTTGTGTGGTGAAATTATTCTAACGATGTTGCTGATTGGGCCAATTGATAATGAAAACTTATTTTTGGCCAATCGGCAGGTAGTTCTCATGGGGTTAACCTGTTTAATCATATTGTACACTGTTATGTCATCATTATTATTAACCCATCAATATTTGCCAAAACTTACAAGTTTAAAACTTGTGTAGGTAGATTTTTGTAAAAAAAATGCATAATTTGTCTATTGGTTCTATACTATACTTATGTTAAACTATGATTAGTTGTTCAAGAGGTAAATTAATTGCTCATGAAAAACATGATAGGAATGAGAGAGAATTGGTGAGGCTTATTTGAGTGGCATAAATACAATATGACAGGGATGGGATATCGTTTACTTGGTTGGGATGTGCCCAGGTCAGGGTAGAGCCTTGTCGTAGCCAAAATGTGTTGTGCCTGTGATGGGAGTATTGATGGTAAAACTATAATTATTGGTCATGTAATCCACTTTTAACCAATCAGTGAACAATATTAATGAAGTATATAAAATCCATCTTGTAGGATTTTGAGAATTGGGCATGATATGAACAGATCCGAGGGTCTAAATTAATATGGGTCTTTGGGGAAATGGACAGGCAAAATTGGGGTTTGGTGTGGACTTACAAGCATCCTGTCAATAAGTCATATCCATTTATTTAGTTGTACTCAATGGCTTCTATCATTATAGTCAAGCATTAATTATCATAGTAACATGTACTATACATGATCCATGACAATAGCAATTGTTTCTTGAGTTGGTATAAGGGGGACAAAATCCCTTTCAGTACTGAGAAATTGTGTGATCTGGCTATTCTATTTGGCCACACTACCCCTGTGTAAGATGTTGCTAAAGTCTTCCACAGAAGGAGTAGGAGTTTCAAATAGAATAGACATTTGGGTAACTTCTATTTGCAATACTCACTCCAGTTGTAGGGAAGATTAGGTAAAGCCATAATACAGAGGGAGTATGGGTTTCAAAATGAATAACCATGACCAATTATATTTGCAAAACATTCCTCCTGTGGGAGATATTTCTAAAATCTTCCACAGGGGTAGTGTGGATTTTCAATGGAGTAGCCCAAATTTGTTAGAAACCCTGTAAGGTGACGAAAAATAAATCCTGGTCTACGAACGGACGGATCTTTTAAGTAGGGTCGGTCGGTTGCTGAACATGCATGCAGCAATTTTAGTCAATTAAAAAAATCCCAAAATTGAAAATCTTGGTCGGTCAGGCCCGTAGAGCAGGGTTTTTTTATCCATCGCCAAAGCATGATTTTGTTTTCTTATCTAGTAGTGTGTAACAGGCTTTATATATTGGTTTCATTTAGTGTTGATGATGTTTTACTTGATTTTACATATTCCTTTTAGTTTGTTTGCTAACTATTCTCTGATGCTATGGTCAGTTTGGTCTCTGTTTTTGAAAGAAAGTGCAATAAAATGCAAACAAGAAAAATGTCTTGGTATTTTCTTTGTTTTTATTTCAACTGGTACATTTGAGTAGCATAATTGGTACAAAATCTTGACAAATATACAACACTGTGAACACCATATATGGAAGAATCTTAGGGTATTATATTCTCGTCAGTGGCAGATTTGAATCGCGCGTGCTAATCTAACCCTGGGAGACGTAATATTAGCGTATACACACGCATTGAAGGGCGATCTGTCCCTCCGCTTGCGAAGCAACCATGTAAACATACCGTTCCGAGTCTGCTCTCCTAACCCTGTGAGGCGTATATACACTCTTAAAAGGGCGATTTGTCCCGTCTGCTTGCAACGCACAGATTTGAGTCTACCACTGCGAAATCCAACATGGCGTTACTCTCAACTTAAGACAAAACACAGTATATATCGATTGCTCAGTGCCAGAAGTGGGTAAGTGCAATAGCTGCCATGTGAACATGGCCAATTTATACACAGTATATTGTACTCATCTACTCATGGCAGCTATTGCACCTGCCCACTTCTAGCACCGAGTAGTCGATATGTCCCTATTATAAACTGCGGAGTGCCTTAGGTGATTTGAAGGCTTTGCACACTGAAAAATTCAATAAAGTCACCAAGTGTAATCAATATTTGCCATACACGGACGGCTTACAGGCTTCTGCTATTCAACAGTATGCAGCAACCTTAAAAATTACACAGGTTTAGAGCAAGAAAGGGCTATCTGCAATAGCTGCCCTATAGACAATTGAACCATTTCTGCATTCTATATTGTACACATGACACTTGGCAGCTATTGCAGATAGCCTTTCTTGCTCTAAACCACCGACATGTACTGTGAAGCATGAAATATTCGGATGCATGAAAATTTGGCACACGCATTTGATTCGCAAAATTTTCATACAAAATATTTTTTCTTCCTATAGGTCTTTCAAAGATACATGTACAAATTTGTAAAAAAGTTTTATGTACAAGAAACTTTTTGCCATTGACAAAAATAATATATTTTATACAGGCCATTTGTGAAATTAAAAATAAATTCCTGTTAGGCTTTCCATAATTTCGAGGGGTTAGTTCAACAAAGGGCTAGATCTACAAATTGGGCATTTCAAGATATGAGCAAAAATGTTTGCAGATAGCGCAGATGCAGATAACCCTTTGTTGCTCTAAGCACCAGAGACCCCCTGCATTGCATACACCAATTCTATGGAAGGTTTGTAGATAGCCCTTTGTTGCACTAAACAAAATAGCACTTTTGCTCAGTAAGTCCGATTTTGAAATCCATGTCATTTAAATACAAATTTCAATGCAGATGTCCAGAATATTCCTAGTGTTCTCAGGATTATTTCGGTACCAAAACTTCAATATCCACAAAAATGCAGATAGCCCTACAATGTATGTTGCACTGAGCTCTCGTTTTGAGCAGTGACTACTTCTGCTTTACTGTTGAGCCCTACTCAGGGACTGTCTTTTGGAGCTTGTAAGAGAGCTTTCAAGGAGAGTTTTCAAGGAGAGCATTTAAGGAGAGAATGGTCAACCAAGGAGAGCTAAAACTCACTCTCCTATATCAAATTTAAGGAGAGCAGTAGAGAGCGATTGCTCTTGCCCTCCTCAAAAAGTCCCTGCCTACATGTACTTGTACACCAAGTGTGCACCTTGTGGGACTGATATACAGGAATGAAAGTTTTCAGACATTTGTCAGATTTCAGGCATTTGCTTGGATTTTCCTTGTACAAGTGAACACTTGTGATGTGATCTGTGAAAACCCTTTACATGGTGATATTTGCTATTTTTAATACTGTTTTCATTTTGTTCCTATGATTTCAATATTAAAAGTTGCGAGCAGAGAAGGATTGAAAAAGTAGCCTTTATTATAATTTTATTAAACAAAATAGGACAATGTGACACAGGGCTGTCAACTCTCACGCATTGGCCGTGAGTCTCACGCATTGGGTCACTTTCTCACGGTCTCACGCCAAGGTAGTATAATCTCACGCCTAGGTAGTAAATCTCACGCAGAAAGCTGGAAAATGAGTAAAATCTCACGCATCGTCATGAATAATTTGTTCCCCCCCTCCCGCTTTTCACATTCTCGAGCGTCAATAATCATGGTACAAAATGAACATGGGAGTCGACGCCTCAGTCTCACGCCAAGCAATTCCAAAAAGTTGACAGCCCTGATGTGACATACGAAGGGTTTTCACATAATACATCACATCACATTTCAGGCAATGTTGATGCAGTTTCACACATTTCTGTCAGCGCTTGCTTTGATCCCGGGATGTACTTTTTGCAAAGTTATTGGTCGTGTGGATTGGGACTTTCCTGGCAAAAGAAAATGTTTGGGGCACTTAATTTGGGGCCGGCCAGTCTCTTTCTATAAGAAGGCACCAGAACCAAATTTGTGAGAACTAATTAATCAGAATTAATGGTACATTTGTATTGAGAAAGAATGAACAGTTTACCAACCCAAAGTGTTACAATTAAACATGACAACAACAAAATACAAACACTTTGGGTTGGTAAACTGTTCATTCTTTCTTATAAAATATATTCAGTTTCCTCTCGTAGTGAACAATCGTTCCCCATTGTGTTTATTTATTCTTGGGCAGGATGCGTATCCCCATTACCTACTTTAAATTTGTATTGGTCAATTTATATATGCAAAGATTCATGTTATCACAATTAACAAAATTTAGTTAATTACCGTAACCACTCGGGTATAAGCCCACCTTCGGCTATAAGCCCACCCCCATTTTTGAAGTGAAATTGCCCATCTAGGGGGTGGGCTTATACCCGAGTGGTTACGGTAATTGATTCCATGAATAGAAAGATCAAATTAATCTGGTTCTATTGCCAAGTGCGCTCAAGTTTATTCTTTGCTAAGAATTGGATCATATCTTTGTCAACTTTCCATGTTGATTTATTAAAGTACTATACAAAATATTGCCTTGATGCCTAAGAAAATTAATATGTAAAGATTCAGATTCAGATAAAATTTATTTCAATAGGCGATTTGGACATGTCCTATTTCCAATGTATGTCTACTAGAAACAAGTTTGAACATTTGATTCATGATTAAATATAGCAACAAAATTAGCTTCGGTTTAACAATTACAATAGGGGTTTTGTACAGGTTGGGATGCATTATCACATTCATGTATCAAAAGTGAAAATTACAACAGAAAAATATATTTCATATACAATTAATATACTCTGGGCAAGATTGGACTCAACCTTATTTTAATTAAGTGATGTGACAACACTACATGTATATCACTGATAATTGAGTTACCTGATTAAGCCAACATTCACCCGTGGCCTATAGCCCCTTTTCACAATTTGTTGATATTATTTAGAAAACCGTTATTCAACCAAATTTAGCAAACATTTCTACATGTATATTGTAATTGCAGACATGTAGGTCTTGTGGTTCTTCAGTTAAAGGTGGGTGACCCGATTGACAGCCTCATTACTCCCATCAAAATGATGATATTTGTATCACATGAAAACAGTGAAATTTTAGGCCTGCAATATGGTTTTATATGATGGTATGATTAAACATAATGGTAATTTGGGCCACAGCGATATGCACTTTGCTTCTAGAATGCAAGCAGTGGAGCAATAACTCAAGTTTGGAATAAGAATGTTTGGATGATGTGCCTAAATGTAAAGCATAAAATATCGATCGGACACCCACCTTTAATGTAAAAAAAAGCCAAAACAAGGAGGTTTAATGTTTTCAAAGTTTGACCTATCAAAAGCACAAGACCTGTTTTATCTGCATGCACAACACAATATACAAATTCCTTCACACTTTCCGTTAGATTTGTTAAATTTTAGGCTCCAAATTTGCTGGAGGTGTTTGCATAAACACTAAGCGGGTTCCAATGAAACTTACTTTATTATTGCACTATTTTTTACATCTTTCCGATTTTTAAAGATATACGCTAATTTTAACAGAAAAATATGTTTGGTCCCATAGGTTCCGAAACAAACACAAGACTCCAAACATCAACAAGTTTTCAATGGCTTGCCAATTTGCTTTTCTTTACAATTCATATATTAATAGTCAGCTATATAAAAATTCTTTCAGTTAGTCCTGAAAATTCCAAAATGTTAACTTTAAAAAAAAATTGGATGATCTATGACCTGGAGCCATTTTCAAACACCCTTCAAGTTTAACAGGGATGTAGCCATACTTGCACATTTGCCGACATCATTACACGGCAAACTACACACCCTGTGTTTTAGGGTTAGGGTTTGAATTAAGCATTAGGGCTTGCATTTGGGTTATTTTGAAAACCAAACGCCTCCTATGGAAGATATGAGCTTAATCTTTCATAGAGAGAGAGTGTGAATTTCAACTGGGGTTATCTGAACTGAATGGGTGACTCTATTTGAAATCTACACCCTTTGTGTGGGAGATTAAGGTCATGTTTTCATAGGGGGCGTATAGCTTTAAACTGGAATATCTCAATATTGTTAAGGGGCAGAGGGTATTTTACAGTTGGGCCTAGATTTCGAGGAGAATCACAGAATTGATTCTCATAATGATTCTTGTAAGATTTGGTTGCGAGAATCAACATCTCTCATTGTATCATACAGTAAGTGCAGTGACTATGATGGATTTTGATTCTTGCAAACCAAGACGAAATTGAGGCTCTGCTTGAGTTAATCCCTATGTCACATAGAGGGAAGTAGCACTCAACAAGTGGTTGTTGAATACTAGTTTTATATATTATCTCAATATAAAGTAGGATATAATTTATGTAATTCAGATTTCATAATCATGATTTCATATCTCGCTATCAGGCTGAACGCTAGTCAGTCTATGCCTATTGTTCAACAAGACCCACTCAGTCACTTAATTAGGCGCTTGAAACGATCAAAGTCGGTGTTGAAATAAGCAAAATTTTTAGTTCACGCAATAATTAATTTTCTCGGTCAAATGAAAAGCAATAATTTTCATTTCTTCTGTAAATGTCAGAAGAAAACTATAATGCTAGGTACTGTATATTTTTTTCAAAGCCTTTTTCAAAACCAATTTTTTGTTAAACTTAGGTGTGAAATTTAGGCTTCTAGTGTAAGATTTTACATTTTCACAGGCTTCATTTTGCCCCGCAAGCTTTTTCTTGGGTTAACGTTTTTGCTTTTCAAAGTAACATAATTCACTGACGAACTTTCTAAAGCACATCATAATGGACTATATGTCATAGTTTTGACAGGATTTTGGTTTTGATTGCACCATTTTTCAACTTACTGAATTCCGACTACCAATTTTGTCAAAATCAACTCGGCAGTGTACCCATGGATGGATGATTTTGCAAGCCACAATAGAAATATCGATTATTTCTGCTGGTTATATTTATAGAAATGAAGCACTGGTTGGACATTTTGGGAGTCGCAAGTGGAAAAAGGTGAAATCAAAACGGATATTCTCACAAAAATAAGTATAACATATAGACCCACACTATGTGCCTTTATACAGAGGTGGGAAATATCTTTCTTTAGCGAATTATATTAGTTTGAAACGCTAAAACATGAATTCCGCAAAAAGCTCGCGGGCGAAATTAAGGTCTATAAAAATCAAAAATCTTACAGTAAAAGACACAATTTCATGCCTAATTTTAACACCAGGATTTTTTTTTAAATGTATATCCAAGCACTATGTTTTTAACTGACATTACTGAAGGAAACAAAATATTGCTTTATATTTGACTGAGAAAATTAAGGGATCTGGAATGAGCGTTTTGACAGTATGAGAGCACATCAGACATATCGAATTGCATTCTGAATACGAAGAGTGTCTTTCTGATATCAAATAATTTTCATTTTTTGAAATTCACTATATAATACAAATTTTATGACAAATTATTAAAATTTGATATATTTCACATTTTTGACATATAACAGTCCTCGAAGTAAATTTTATAAATCTAATGACATGTTCTTAAAGTGTATGTAGCTGGGAGGAAAAGCCAACGATCAATTGAACATTTTGACCTTTCATATTGAAGATATGGATTTTTTTTCCCAAAAAGACCTAATTTTTTTTTGGTGTTTTGGGAAAAAAATCCATATCTTCAATACGAAAGGTCAAAATTTTTAATTGATCGTCAGCTTTTCATCCCACCTACATACACTTTAAGTATAAATCATCAGATTTATAAAGTTTACTGTTAAATATCAAAAATGTCAATTTTTAGTCATTTGCCATAAAATGTGTATTACATTGTGAATTTCAAAAAATCTAAATTATTTGATATCAGAAGGACATTCTTTGTATTCAGAATGCAATTCGATGTCTGATGTGCTCTAATGTCCCACAATAAATACTGTCCAAACGTTCATACCCCACCCCTTAATTTCAAAGCAAAAAGGTGTATTTCTGAATTATGCTGATTTCAACATGTATCAATCAACATTTTACGCGACTATGTATAACAAAAGAAGCTGTGACCAGCGTTCAGAGTGCTATTGGGGCTATTATTAAATGATGGCGCCCATCGTGGCTGCGTTATAATTTTCGTGTCCAGAACTTTTATGCATTATTTAGTGTATCACACCAGGGTGAAGTGCTAGTAACCTCTCCCCTGGTGGTTTTTGTCTATGATTTCGTCATCTACCATGTTTCCTCACAGTTTTGCATGGATTAACCATCATCACAACACTTGGGTGACGTGCTAGTAACCTCTCCCCTTGTGTCACGTATCGCTTCATTTTGCATACAGTATATCATTCCATCTGCTTCTGTTTAATTTTCGCAATATTATTCTGATTTAACTAGAGTGAAGTGCTAGTAACCTCTCCTCTAGTTAATAACGTCATTTGTTCTGCATCAAGTTAGCATTGCCATCATTTTCTGTGCTTCGTGTTACCCGCTTGAATTTTTTCATCATTTGGATTTTGTATACTCATTGTCTGAACTATTAAATCGTATTTTGATATTATTGTATTATGAATTATTATGCAAGTTTTGTTATTAATTATGTTTAAAAAAGTGTGCATTATGTTTCGCATAATATTTTGTCTACACCTCGTATAACTCAAGTTACTTTCTTGGTTGCTCTCGTGACGTGTCTTGCTCTTTTCATTTGAGCATTATACCGGGTGTAGATATGTTTGCTTCGCCACTTTGCTATTGTTTTGTTGATATTTTGATATTATTGCATTATTAATTATTATGAAATTTTTGTTATCAATTATGTTTAAAAAAATAAATAAATGTGCAATATGTTTCGCATAATATTTTGTCTACACCTCGTATAAGTTATTTTTTCTTGGTTGCTCTCGTGATGTGTCTTGCTCTTTTCATTTGAGCATTATACCTGGTGTAGATATGTTTGCTTCGCCACTTTGGTATTGTTTGTTGATATTTTGATATTATTGTATTATTAATAATTGTGCAATTTTGGTTATTAATTATGTTTAAAAAAGTGTGCAATATGTTTCGCATAATATTTTGCCTATACACCTCGTATAACTCAAGTTATTTTCTTGGTTGTTCTCGTGATCATGGTGATTGCTCTGTTCATTTGAGTATTATACCTGGTGTAAATATGTTTGCTTCGCCACTTTTGGTGTTGTTTGCGTTAACAGTATCCATTTGTTTGGAATTTTTCATATTCAACTTGATTTTGTGTTTTGCCATTTTTGATATTGCATTGAATTGATCATGTGTTTAATTGCTTCGCTGTATACTTCATTTTCATTTTTTGTTGTTTTCTACTCACGTGTTATCAATGTAGTGTACAGCTTGGCGTTTTTAAAAATATGTGTTTTTATGATTCTAATTTCATCTCTGATATTAATCTGTTTGCAGTATATTGCCGTTGTTTATACAAAATTGTTGTTTGGTTAAACGTATTTTGCTTTATTGCTTATGCCGTCACTTTGAACATTTCACTTAGTTGTTTCTTTGCTCATTTTGCATGTATTTTTCCGTGCAATCCCTTTTGTGCAATGTTCATCGTGTGCCTATTTCATTTGTTTCTTATTTCTTAATGATGTATATTTATAATTCAATTTTGTTTTTTACGTACACATGTTTTAATTGTAAAGCGCCTTGTGGTCTTTGATGTAATGCGCTATATAAGAATAAATTATTATTATTATTATTATTATATTCCATTTGAAATCCATACACCCTTATAGAAGACATGACATTAATCTCACACACAGGGGGTATAGATTTCAAATGGAGTCACCAATTCAGGTATATGTAACTCCATTTGAAATTCACACTCCCTGCATGGAAGATTAAGGTCATGTCTTCCATAGGAGGTGTATGGATTTCAACTTAATTTGCCCATATGTCTGGCGCTCGTTGTTGGTCAGACATTCTACTCCAGGGGTTCCAACTGGTGGCCCGTGGGCCATATCCGGCCCACCACCGAGTGTGGTTGGCCCTTGAATAGCTCTGAAATGTACGGTAAACATAGCAAACAAAGGTGACCCATTCCATGTCAACTCCCGGGATGTGCACCGCAGCACCTCTTCATTTTTTTTTTTCTGTGTGGTGGTAGATATTGATGAGAAAGTAAAATCCTGAAAATTTGAGCTTCATACTCCATTAAGTTTTCCCGTGGCATCAATTTGAAATTTAGGGGGGTCAGCATAAAATATGTGTTGCAACGTGAAAGACGATGTTTGGAGGTCCATAAATGTATAAAGGGAACCCTTTAAAACTTTGAAAAGTATGTATCCTGGGGTACTTTTTTGTGTAGAATTCAAATCTGGCATCAGAAAACTTGTAACTCCTTTACTTGAAAAGATATAGGGCCCTCAAAATGCAACTTCGTCCATCCAGGACCAACTTTGGGGGGTCAGAACTCCAAAAGTAAAAATAATTTTTTTGTCCATTTTTTTGCCAGTCAGAGCCCTTTGGTAGGACATTACTCTTATCCAAGATTGAGCCTATTAGAATACTTTTGGCTGAGTTATTACCCATGCAAAACCCCAATTGTACATTTTTTGTACATTTTGACCCCCCTGAAAACCAATGTCAGACATTTTGTCCAAGAGCATCAACTTCAACATATCTGAAAATTGTCTTTGGACAACATTTCTGAGATATTGGCTTTCAGGGGGTCAAAATGTAAAAAACACATAGTTTTGGTTTGCCTTCTCAGCTAAATGTATTCTAAATCTCATTATTGCGATAAGAGTAATGTCCTACAAAGGGCTCTGACTGGCAAAATAATGGACGGTAAAATTATTTTTACTTTTGGAGTTCTGACCCCCTGAAGTTGGGTCCTGGTTGGTCGAAGTTGCATTTTGAGGGCCCTATATCTTTTAAAGTAAAGGAGTTACAAGTTTTCTGATACCAGATTTGAATTCTACACCACAAAGTACCCCAGGAGACATACTTTTCGAAGTTGTAAAGGGTTCACTTTATACATTTATGGACCTCCAACGCTGCTTCAGCTAAGGCACATTACATTTTTTACGCTGACCCCTAAATTTCAAATTGATGCCACGGGAAAACTAAATGGAGTTTGAAGCTCAAATTTTCAGGATTTTACTTTCTCATCAATATCTACCACCACACAGAAAAAGATTGAAGAGGTGCTGCGGTGCACATCCCTGGAGTTGACATGGAATGGGTCAGGTGTATTTGGCCCTCAAACACAGATCTCTGAAATGATTTTGGCCCTATGTGGCCCATGAGCAAATATAGCTTGAGAACCCCCCGTTCTACTCCATCCCGAAACCATATACATGCTCCCCAACATCCACTGATGACCTGATGAATCTTGATCACAAATCTGGTGAGGATACTGCTAGTAATCCTGTTGGTCTTAGGCAATCAATGCCACCATGCATCACGCACACCTTGGGAAAGTCAAGACGTACCAGTTGAGTTGCAAACTAAAAGAAAAAATAACAAGGATGATTGTGTAAATGTAATATTTGTATTCAATATAACATTCAATACACTGTAAAACAGGACATACAGCACCACCACATAATAATGATATATACCCCAAAAACAAGGATGTCAAATTTGATTTTGAACCAAAATTGTGCTATTCCATTTGGTTACAGGTCGATAGTATGAAGGGGCAATCATTAGTCGGAAACCCCAATAAAATTATTATTAACCCTAATATTTCCCTAACCCTAAACTTCACCCTATAACCTAAACCTAAGCCCTAATCCTAACTCTAAATCTAATGCATGACTCTAATCCTATCTCTGACCCTAACCCTAATGCTAACCATAACACTAATGCTAACCCTAACCTAACATGCCCTAAACCCTAACTTAAACAATTTTCGGACTAATGACCCTTTGGTCCAATGGGCCGTTCCCTTCTATTTTGGAATTACATCTCCTGAAGAAGTCAATCGCATTCTTTGGACATATACTTTACACACATGACATCCCACCATTTGATATAATACACCCGAAATGTGGTCTGCAATATATAGCATTGTTACATGTTGTTTCCCTATCAGGGAACTAACTGGTTTAGTATGTATCCACAGTTGTGAACACAATATCATGTAAATATCCTTCATAATTGTGAGGTAGCTCGATGTCGTGGGTTCAAATCCCTGTGGCATCAACATGTTGTGCACTTAAACAAGGCTTTTCACCCCTATTGCCTCTCTCCACATGGGTGCACAATGGGTACCAGCTTTATTCAATGCCGGAAAGGCAAAAGACTCCCTGTGGAAGAGGTGTAGTGATCCCCCGCAGCAACATTACATGGTAAAGTCTGCCCCAATTGCTACAAAAGAGAGATAGGCACTCCAGCCTGTGAACACAGGTTCTTCCCCTTAACCTTTTAAAGATGCCCACACCCTCCCCTTCACATTAAAGTTGATAAAATAGTAGACTACCCCGTAGTCCACTTGCCCATTGTGCATACTCTGGATATTGTATTTAAGCTTAAAACTCTGATTTAATTAATGTGTGCACAATTGATAGATTTTCACATCTGATCAGTCACCTTACTCCTGTTTGTTAGCTTCCCACGTGGACTACTGACATTGCCTTGCGGTTAAGATTTTTAACACAGGACTCTATGGAGAGTTAGGCCAATTTCTGGCCTAACTAAAATTGGCCATGATGTAATGCATCTTTAAATGGATCTGCCTTGTGATTGGTCGCCCATACCTCGCAATGGTGTAAATCGTCTGGGCCTGCGCCATTACCATTAACTACACCGTAAACAACTGTCTGTGGTATTTGCGGCGCTTTTGTGTTGACGCGAAAGTTAATCTCTCATCAAACATCTAGCGCATACTTGTGGTTAATGGGCTGATAAACAAGTATGCTTGACAGTGTGTTTTTAGAGAGCAAAGTCCAGGGGGTAAAGTTCTGCTTACAATTCAAAGTTCATAGTCGAAATTTCGGGTTCGCTATCAATAAACTGGTAGATTCCAAAATCAGAATTGTTCAGTATTAAAGTGAGCCGTTATAATTATGCAAGATAATGGTGCATTCAATTACTTTTATTGTCACTAATCGTCTGATATTTTTAACTCTTTATGACCATTTTACTATTGAATACATTAATTTTAATAAACATCAGTATAATTTTGAGTTCAACAAAATGGGTTCATCATGACTAATAATAACATATTTTTAATAAAATTCGACTATGGCATGGTCTAATAAAATAGCCACTTACGTTAACAGCATTTTTGCTGTTTTTATTGCCGACACAGACAACTATTCTGCCCTTGTGGTTATACAGAGCCGTGACTGGAGAGCATGGTAGTAAATCGCCTTCAGGAGAAAACGCTGAGTTGAATGGTATGTTGATACTACCAGGGATGTTACCACGTACAAATCTGAGAGAAAAACGCTCAGGAAAATCAACCATAAATCACCGTATTGACATGAATTACACATAATTAGAGAAAACCCTTACATTTGCGTGGTTCAATTTCATCACCTTGATTAAATAATTTTGACAGCAACTGTTCAATCTGTTCATTACTGCTGCTTAGTTGAGTCATTTAATTTTGAAAAGTCAAGTCTCAAGTAAAGACTAGCACAAGTATGGATTTTGTGTAGCAAAACTCTGCATGTTACCAACTTACAGAGCAAACAAATTAAAATCAATGGGGTTTTCATCTCAAAACCCCAATTTTGCTATGCAGCATCCAAGTACTGGGCTATTCCAATTGAAATCCATACACATCTATGGAAGACATGACCATAATCTCCCACACAGAGGGTGTAGATTTCAAATGGAGTTCCCATTCAGGTAACCTCGTTTGCAATTCACACTCCCTGTGTGGGAGATTACAGTCATGTCTTCTATAGAGGGTGTATGGATTTCAACTAAAATAGCTTTTGCTGGATACTTCTAGTCTTCAGTTACAATAATTACACACTTGTGAGATGTGAGGAACCTTCACTCAATTCGCTGTCGTAGTGCACGTTAGTAACCAATGGTTACTGCTCCAAGCCTGGGCTCATACACCTGTTCCGACTTTTGATATGCCATAGGCTTTTTGTTGTGATCATTTCGATCAGTGGTTCGTAACAAAGAAAGCGTGATCCAGTTGGCCTAGCAACGGTCATATTGTAACGTGCACTACGACAGCGAATAGGGGAGGTGGTCTATGTCATAGCTTGGCAGGGTAAAACACACAGTTCAGCAACAGCACAAAGGTTTATTAACTCAACTGTGACATACATAATGTCTGCTTCAAAGGTCAATAAACTTTTGCTGCCAGAAAATCAGTCTGCCTGATGAAGTCCAGTAGATCACTAATCAACTAATTTGCACAAAGTAAGGATACTCTTCATTGGTCCTGACGTCCACAATAAGTAGAATAGGTTTGCTATTTTTGTTTCGTTTTGATGGGCTGCGTGATCCGCCTCCTTTGAGGTCACATAGCTCCAGTAGATCTTCTGCAGATATGCGCGGGCTAACTTCCATCTTAAGTTCCTCCAGTTTCATGGGTTCTCTGGACTGTCAAAAGAGCAAATGACATAATTATTTGCTGTTAAGGGATCTAAAATGAGCGTTTATTGCGTTTTGACAGTATTTTTTTTGGGACATGAGAGCACCTCAGACCTATCGAATTGCATTCTGAATACGAAGCATGTCTTTCTGATATTAAATAATTTTCATTTTTTGAAAATCACAATATAATACAAATTTTATGACAAATTATAAAAATTTGATATTTTTTTCCCAAAACACAAAAAAAAATTAGGTCTTTTTGGGAAAAAATCTATATCTTCAATATGAAAGGTCAAAATTTTCAATTGACCGTCTGCTTTTCCTCCCTGCTACATACACTTTAAGAATATATCATTAGATTTATATAATTTACTTCGAGGACTGTTATATATCAAAAATATCAATTTTTAATGATTTGCCATAAAATGTGTATTAAATTGCGAATTTCAAAAACCAAAATTATTTGATATCAGAAGGACATTCTTTGTATTCAGAATGCAATTCGATATGTCTGATGTGCTCTAATGTCCCAAAATAAATACTGTCCAAACGTTCATACCCCAGCCCTTAAGTAACACAGTATTTTTGAGGGGGGTGCTGTGTTTGTGTGTGGGCATGCACACATTGGTAAGATGCATTAAGCAATAATCTGCTTCTGCTCTTTACTGTGCAAACACCGCCAGATGAAGATTATCACTCACATGTCAGCGTGGTGTGACATAAATAAGTGCCTCAGATACATTTACATAACCGCTGTACCATAACAAATCGTGGATATCAGTGGTTGGTCTCCTACCTACCTCAGGTGACTCCAATAGCCTAGAAGTGCATTTAAAAGGTAGATATTATTAACATGTGTCCACTTTTGACTGGGTGTGAACAAGGAGAGTTCACTGCTTGTTAGCAATTACAATCTGACCATGTTTTGTAGGGTTTAACTTTATGTCTGCAATAGAAACATCATCATTCAAAGTTTATGCGAGGATGAGGTACAATTAAAAATACACATGTCTCTGCTGGTTGACACACAATGCAGATCGGGGTGCGTTTGTTCATACTATAATGCTGAACTGGTTTTTTTGTAGGCCTAAATATATAATATAATCCAAGCTATATAGAAGAGCCTTGAAATAAGCAAGGAATATCTGAGTGCCATTCGGGCCTTGCTCTTACATTTTTTGGGCCCTAACAAATATTTGTGAGCCATGGATATGCCTTATTGATCCCTGCTAGCAAAAATACTTGCTCTTGAAATGTATTACAATGAAAGGTATCATTTCATAACCACATTTCCTTAATGTTTATAAGAAAAAAAAAAATACGAAGTAATTAGTGCTGGTTTACATACTAGTTCTGATCTGGGCGTGTCATGGTAGTCTTTACTGTAATACGTTGGTGGCTTCATCGGTGAACCCGCTGGCTGCTGATGAGGTTTTGGAACTGGTCTTGCATGCTGCCGATAGGTGGCACTCTTTGGCGTATTGCAAAAGATACGAATTGATTCACGCACACATTTCTCAATGTCAATTTCTGGAAAGAAATATAGATAAAGAAGTTATGAATATAATGCATACCCCAAGACAGACAAGAACATCAAGAATTAGACCAAGATTTAGACTGAAGCAGGATTCAAACTGGTAACCAGGTCCGTTGCTAGACGGGGGGTATGGGGGTGTGACACCCCCCCAATACACAATTTTGTCGGCAAAATTTGACTGTTGTCGGCAAAACCATGTGACTGTCGGCAAATGTAGCCCAAGGTATGTGTGATTGTCGGCAAATTGCGAGATCCTAATAAAAGATGAATGTGTGACGAAATTGTGCTGTTGTAACGTAATAGCCTACTGTTAATGGTATAATGTACAATAGTAAAAAAAATAATTTTGAAAAATTTTTTAGACTCCTACCCCCCCCCCCCCCACTTTTTAGATTTCCGAGTGCCGTCCTGGCTAAAAAAATTTGGGGTCAACAAATTACAAAAAAATTTCTGTCGGCAAACCATACTGTACACCCCCCGAATCATATTGGTCTAGCGACGCCCCGGGGTAGTTATACTTCAGACTCGGTAATAAATGATTTCCAAAACAAAATGGCAACACTGATAATGTAGAAAAGAAATTAAACTCGATTCAACGACGTGCTCAAATTGTCGTCTGTCACTAATTTTGTGAGTTTTGTACAAACTTTCGCATATTGGAGGAAAAGTCGAAATATTCGATCTTCGGCGTTTCGGCACTTGATCTTTAAAACATCATTTCTCTTGAACGGAATGTCGCAGAGACATGAAATTATCGGTATTGAACTTCAATAGTTTACTTACTGAGTAATAAATGTGGATTTTGAAAACGTTTAACACCTTATAAGAGGGCGCAACACTAAATCACTCCGCATTTTATGTAACAACAAAATTCGGCTAATATAGTCCATAGTGAATATGAGATTGTAGCGACCATATCTACCGACAAGTTCACTCATTATTATGTTTTCAGGGTTATTAGGAGTTAAGAAAACCTAATAATGATAATATTGGATGGCTTATTTCGCATGATACCATAACATATCGGATTCGTCATACAAATATCGAACTCGCCGTTGGCTCGTCCGATATTTTTATGACTCATCCGATATGTTATGGTATCATGCTCAGCCATCCAATATTATATCAATATCGGCTTATATGAATTCGACAAGTGTCTTTAATGATAACATGCAGAAAAAAACTGGACAATTGATCTCAAAAGCAATTCTCTGTGGCGGATTAAGAGAAAACCCGATTTTGAATAGTGAGTGGTGAGTTTAGTAAATTTTAACTATTTTTTTTTGCCCGCAAAATAGTGAAAAAAGTCAATGGTCATCGATATATGCCGACAAAAGTTTTGGAATCTAGAGAAACAGAGCTTTAATTTGATACCAAATTTATTTTGCCAAAGTATTGCAGGGACGCTAGAAATGGCGCTTGAAGTAGGCCGAATTCACACATTATCCTATGGGACGCTGAATTAGTGCTGCGCCCCCTTGTAACGGCCGTTGTTATGAACGCGTTCCTTTTACATTCTTCGCGCAAAATAAGAGATGCGCTTCATAAAATGTGTTCTATTTCAATCATGATGATAAACAAAGATTATCCTCATAAATTATTATTGGAAAAAATACTTTATTGGCCGAGTAGGCGCATGCAAAGTCTAGAAATGCGTAAAAAATCCTCAAAAAGGCTCAAAAATGGATTTTAAGGTTAATAGACATTGTTAATCTGCATGAAGCCGTTTTGCTGAATATTCAGTAGGCCTACCCAAAAAGATCGTAATTGTTACCACTGGAACAGGGGGTCAGGGCCGTTGCTAGAGGGGGGGTATGGGGGCAAACCATACTGTACACCCCCCGAATCATATTGGTCTAGCGACGCCCCTGCTGGTAACCCCATTGTTAAAGCTATATTATAACATTTGCTGAGAGAGAAGAGCGCCATCAAAATAAATTTCAATTCAGGTTTTTACACGATTGTAATGTACTTTAGTAAACAAAGAGACTTTAGGTGCTGTAGTTTTGTCAAAATCTGTGATTTTGAATACACCGCCGGAACCGTCATTTTATTATTACGATAGTAATATTAGTCTAACGCGTATGTGTTGTTCATATACAGTACTATGTACACGGCGTGCGGGACACACACACACGCCAGAGGATCGTACTGTATTACAACCGCCAGAGTAACATGCATTGGCGCTAGTAGTAAATTCCAATTTTCTTTGCTTTTACCTCACTTGTTCGGCTCAAAATTATAAGGGATATTATCTGACAGTAAAAGCTAACATTTTATGGAAAATAAATACTAATCTATTTTTAAAGAAATGTTATAATATGGCTTTAAGTACTATTCTCCACTGTCTGAGCTTTCCAGTCCCTTGATTTAGGTTATCCTTTGGTGAAAAACAATTTATTTCTTGGATTGACTTGGAACTCTCAGAAAAATATATGTTCTGGTCTATGCTATTACTGTGCTGAAATATCAATAAGGCCCCCCCCCCCACAAAAAAACCCTTTGTCTCAGCTTCCTGCGTGCATAGCTTTAAAAATTGCTCTTTTTCTACATTTTTTTTAAATATTGCCCCCAAAAACCACCCTGAAATAAAAGATAACGCTGGTGTTGCTCTTTTTAAAGAATTTTCTTGTAGGTGAAATACAGCCCCTATTTCACAAAACTGTGCCTGTGCATTTATAACCCTCCAACAACACACAATATCTATCACACATTGCAAAGCGTGAACACTAGTGTTGCAGTAGAGACTTCCTTCCGATTTGACAGCTTTCAGAGTTTCAGTGTGCAGCTGTTCCTGGAAAGTTTGACTGCCAGGTAAATGGAAATACACAAATAAACATGATTGTTCATGTCAAAATCAGGAAGAAAACCGGCAGCCCCATACGCCAATGGGCTCTGCATAGGGCGGCAGATAACATGAAGTTGACCAAATCCTCTTTGATGGGAGTAGCGGTAATGCATGCTTCTCAAGCATTCAACCTTCATGGTTGCAGCTAACACACACCAAAGCTATTTGAAGAAAAAAAAAAAAAAAATGTATTCCCATTGCCCAAAAATGTTAAAAAAAGAAAGAAAACGCATTTGCATTGCCCAAAAATGTAAAAGAACACCCCAAAAATGTATAAGCAGTAGATTTTAATGACATCCCTAATTCAGTAGTTCATTCTTGTAACAAAGTTGTCTTAAAGTTGTTGTTGACACCCTACTGCTTGTTATATGATCTCCACCAAGAAAGTCTACTTATCAAGTTTAAGCTTGCTGTTATTTGAGATAAGTAAAAAGATTATTCACCCCTTGGTTTAGAGTATGTCATACCTGGCATATCAGAGAATAGTAGAATGCATTCATTGAAGCCAAATGATAACAGACTGGTTCTAAGATGAGTCAAGATAGAGAGACCAATGCATAATGGGAATGAAGAGTTGCCTAGCAACAATGTATCCCAAAGATGGAATATCTTGTGGAGTGGGAATACATCTGAAAGAAAACAAGAAAGGATAAGTCTGTTGAAATTATCATATATGATGCAATTGACCTGACTCGGACATTTTAAGGCAAACCTGATGTACCCTGACCGGCCAGTTTCTTCTAGACCGGACGGGACTGTCTCTTTTTTGTCAATACCCAGGTATATAGCGAGCCTATGAACTTCTGATGTGCTTTGTCAAATTCAGTTCCCGCTCGCTAATTGTTGCAAATTTACGATTATCACATAGGAAAGTAAAAAGTACAGTTTATAGTCGTCGTTGGGCAGGAAAAAATCACCTATGTGTCATCTAAACATGTTTAAACCAAAATCTCTTATGTAACCTGTTGGCAGTTTTGTTTTTAACATGTTCGGGGGCAAAAAGCACATACAAGGTTTTTCCTGCCCAACGACACAGTGCTTCTTCTGTGTCAGAGACTTCTATATAGTTTAACACAAGCGAGGAGTATTCTAAATGGATTAAACTTCCAGGCATGCATTTTCTAAAATGTTACATTGATTTTATTCTTGTTTTAAATTATTTCCCCGGCCTGAATGTAAAGTGGCCTGACCCGATCTGACCAGACCGGTAAATATGCGAAAGATGAATCCCAACCCAGTTTCAGTCCGGTCCGGGGAAATTCTGGGTTTTGGGGTGCTCCGTATAAGGGTACTATGTAATACAGGTACTTACGTGAGAACATTGTGAGAAACCAAGGGATGGCATATAGTTCCGGGATGAAACCGATGCTATTCATATGGTTGCTCAGCTCTGGATCATGGAACGCTATCAGATGAGAGAACACTGCCAGATATTCTGTCAACGAACGAAGAAACAAGCTTTGAGTTTGCCAGGTGAAATTATAATAAAATGCATGCAATGAAAGCAATTGGTGTGATGATGATGATGGCAAAATTGAGAAAACAATCTGGATTGGGATGGAAATCTTGGGACTATATGCAATATGAAGAAATGAAAGAAGTTGAAACTGGAGTATATGCAAGTTTGATAATTCAGAACAGAGTGCATTGTGGGTAAAATTCAGAAAGGTTAAATGGGAGAAAAAGATTGTAGCTCACACAGTGTTTCAATGGCGTGAAGTTGGCACATTGTAAAAAAATGCTTTGCACTTGTGTCTAACACACTGCTTGGTCTTGAGGACTTCGTAGCACTTGCATATAACTAGCAAATATTGGATGAGCCTGATCAGAACAGCCAATGTAAATGGCAAGTAAATCACACTGGCAGTAATTCCAAGGGAGTCAGTTCATCAAATGGATCTGCAATGGGCTATTCCATTTAAATTCCGCTCTACCCCTGTGGAAGATTTAGCTAGTCTTCCAGAGGGAGTATGAGTTTTGAATACAATAGACAATTGGATAACTTCCATTTGAAATACTCACTCCAGTTGTGGAAGATATAGGCAAAGCTATAACACAGGGTGAGTATGGATTTCAAAATAATTAAGTCCTATTGTTGTGATACCCAATTCGTTATTTGTCCGCATGTATTTTGAATGAGAGCTCACAATGCAAGGTAAAGGCATTAGCTCTGAAACTGACATCAACTTAAAAAAGGTTGATCTTTGCATTATTTAAAAAAAAAATTCTGTTCAAACAAACTTTCTAACATTACTTTAAGTCCTTCATACCTCACTCGACTCCAACTCCAGTTTTTTAATCCCAATATGTCCAACTTACTTGATATTTTGTAATTCACTCCACTTAAATTTGCGCGCATTTTATTTTGACATTTGAAACAAAAGTAAAGGTAAAATGAAAATAACAACAAATAATGTTTCTTTTCCTTAAAAAAGACCAAGGGCAATAACACTTTGGGTGCTACATTTAATTTCAATGCCAATGAGGTTAAGAAAATGGCAGTTGTTCCAAATCTACCTTACACAGAGTGCGCTGACATTCAAATTTTAGATGTCTCTTGGACAAACATTAAAATTGGGTATTGCTATAATATGTGTCATAAAAACAAAACGGTAAATGCTAATTCCTTTATTTCTTCACTCAAGGTTGCTAATGAATATATCATATATAAAATGTTGTCAAACCTAAAAGGTTCAAATTGGTTCTTTAATAAAAATAGATTCTTTTCTCTATTGCACTTTTTTTTACTCACCCTGTATTTCCAAAATCTTCCACAGGGGTAATGTGGATTTTAAATGGAACCGTCCAATGGAGGAGATTGTGTTATTTTACCCACTTTTCCTTTCAAATATTACCCACAATGCAATGTGTTCTGAAATGTCAATATAGCTTATTGCTAAATGACTTGCATACTATAACTACATGTCATAAATAACTCTGAATACATGTACATATTGAAGATACATCATCAAAATCATCATCATCATCATCATCATCATCATCATCATCATCATCATCATAATCATCATCATCATCCTTTAGCTGTGAAGCAGATAATACCAGATATTAACACAATATACAGATAAGATTATCATTAATATTACCTTGTATAATAGCTGAATTGTCTTTGAGGAAGAACTTGTAGAGGTACTTCGGAATAAACGCAGACAGTGAAGAATATGCCAGGGCTACAATCACATAAAAATGACAGTGTTACGGTAATCAATTCTATCAACACCAAAAATATTACATAATTAATTGGTATAGTAAAAAAACTTTTTAAATTAACCAAACATTTATATTGTGTCTTCCATCTGACATTCTACTACTCTTCTACAAAGGAATTTTTAGCTGATGGTCCTGTAACAGAGCTATACCTAGATATTTAATGTCCTTAAGGGAACTGGAATGAGCGTTTTGAGCGTTTCGACAGCATTTTTTGTTTTTGTGGGACATGAGAGCACATCAGATCTATCGAATTGCATTCTGAATACTAAGAATGTTTTTCTGATATCAAATAATTTTCATTTTATGAAATTCACGATATAATACAAATTTTATGACAAATTATTAAAATTTGATATTTTTCACATTTTGGAGATATAACAGTCCTTGAAGTAAATTTTATCAATTTAATGATATAGTCTTAAAGTGTATGTAGTTGGAAGGAAAAGCCGACGATCAATTGAAAATTTTGACCTTTCATATTGAAGATATGGATTTTTTTCCCAAAAGACCTCATTTTTTGGTGTTTTGGGAAAAAAATCCATATCTTCAATACAAAAGGTCAAAATTTTCAATTGATCGTCGGCTTTTCATTCCACCTACATACACTTTAGGTAGAAATCATCAGATTTATAAAGTTTACTTCGAGTACTGTTAAATATCAAAAATATCAATTTTTAATGATTTACCATAAAATGTGTATTACATTGCTAATTCCACAAAATCAAAATTATTTGATATCAGAAGGCCATTCTTCGTATTCAGAATGCAATTCGATATGTCTGATGTGCTCTAATGTCCCACAATAAATACTGTCCAAACGTCCATACTAGTTGGGAACTTCCAATTTAGCAGTAAAATATTGTAGTAATTAATAAATCAATAAAATAATAAACACATTTTCTTTGCATGTGTACTGATAGCTATTCATCAAATACAAACAAACAAGCAAAGCCAAAAACCAAACCTTACCTTCATTGTTGAAGTTGAGGAACAAAAATGGAGCACATAATGAATCCAAACCTGACAAAAATAAACAAATAGTATACAAAATTATTATATATAAAAATATCTCACATCAAGCAATTACGAAAGGTTGACAGCCTAGCTTGATAAGCCTGCAATAGCATTTCCCTATACTCTAGTATCTGTGGGTTTTTGTTGACCCCTCTATTGTTCTTTGTGCATTTCTCTTCTTTATTACCTCTTCTTGTATCCTTTGGCAATAATGGCACTTTATAAATCCGTTATTTATTTGTTATCATAGCCTATGATCAGTAACTTCAAACCGTGTCTACTAAGACTGTGCAACACCGGGCCTTATGATGACTTCACTATAATGAAGCAAAATTTTTATGCTTTCAACAATGTGCCTATGATGTATAGCAATTTTCACATTTCTGAAATAATCTCCTAGTAATACACTGGGTGAGTCCTATAATGCAATGCTAACAAATTCAACATGGTGACTTACATACAGCTCTTGAAGTTTAAGGAAGCTTAGCCTCAAATCACTATGGTGATGCCCAGGCCTGGGGGGTACTCAGTACAAATGACCATACGGGATGTGCCGCAAATATGGGTAGCATTTTCAGCCTTTTGGTATATCAATGACCCCTTTTCAAAGTCTATTTTGGTATATGAATGGGTCCTTTTTCAAAAATTTTTGGAAAATAGCCCAATTTTCCCTAATCTAGCCAAAATTTTCAAAATTTTCCCAAAATTTAGGGAAAATTTGTAAAAACTAAGAAAATTTTCACCTTTGGTATATCAATGGGTCCAAATTTCTTCAAAAATTGGTATATTTATGGGTCCATTTTCAAATTCTCAGCAGCACGTCCCTGCCAAAACCAAACTTGAGTACCCCCCCCCCCCGGCCCCAGGCTTACCGTCTATCAAATCTAGGCAGCTGAAACCTTACCTTGCCAATATGACAGGTGAGGATGCGACACAACCCACGCCTTAAGAATGCGTTTAAACTTAGCATGAGCCAGAGGTGATGACAACAGTTCACTGTACTGATGACATCGTGGTATGTCCACTTCTATCTGCCTGTCTATCGGTATGGGAGTCTCCTTGTCTATACTGTCATACACGGCTATGAAATCACCCTGGAAAGTTAAAAATTTGTATATATTTTGAGATTCCATCATTTTGTAAAACATTTTTTTCTCATGCCATAATAGCACCTAATAACCATTCTTAAACACTCAAGAAAGTTCCTGCAATCTTATTGGTTCTTTTTTAGCTTGTGTGTGTCAACACGATACTCGTACGCGCTATTTGAACCAATTGGAAGTGCATAGCAACAACAGGACTGATCAATTCTAAGCCCTAAGTCATTCCTTGTAAAATGTAAGATTTAATTTGCATTAGAATTTGGTATACTTATGATTAATATATTTATTTGAATTGAAGTGTTTATGATTATGAATGAGAATAAAGGTATTGTTTAGCCGTTGTTGTGCATCTATGGCCTCATATAACATTATTATTTTTGTTATATGAGACGATAGATGCACGACAGCAGCTAAAAACAATACCTTTATTCTCTAAATAACTAATAATGCAATAGCATGTGAGAATGAGAATCATGTTGAACCCGAGTAGCATCTATTCCAGTTGAAATCCATACATCCCTGATGGAAGACATGACCTTAATCTTCCACTCAGGTAGTGTGATTACCTGAATGAGTGACTCCCATTTGAAATCTACACTCCCTGTGGAGGCGATTAAGGTCATGTCTTCCATAGAAGGGTGTGGATTTCAACTGGTTCAACTGGAATAGTTCAACTGGAATAGTTCAACTGGAATAGTTCAACTGGAATAGTTCAACTGGAATAGTTCAACTGGAATAGTTCAACTGGAATAGTTCAACTGGAATAGTTCAACTGGAATAGTTCAACTGGAATAGTTCAACTGGAAGTACAGACAACCCCCTGCCCATGGGTTAATTGATCACAATAGTCCCAGAAAGGTCATCAACTGTGTCTGATGAGGTTCAATCATATTTGTTTGGGACACCCTACAGCCAATATTCACATGCCGAGATCTCACCAACATCGGCATGTTAATATCAGTTATGTTGATAGGGTTGTAGCTAGCCCAAGTTGAGTGCCGGGTAATTTTACTACCCAATTAGTGCGCTGACTCAGGGCACAATCTTTCACTGAATGCAAGAGATCGGGGAATAAGCTCTGGGGGTATCACCACTCTAAAATATTTTGTACCGGCCGGTCAGTGTCAGTCCCATAGCTACAGCCCTTGTTGTTGACAACACTCTCCTGTAACATTAGTAATAATAGCAACTTACTTCTACTCCTAGCAATGCGGCCCATGTCTCTGCCCTATACAATGGCGGTGTATCTACTCTAGATTCTTTCCATATCCTATCCTTTGTGTATGGGTAGCCTTTCAGCAATCTATCATACAGTACCACTCTGTGAAACTATGGAAAGAAATACAATTGTGATCACAAAGTTAGTTTAAATATTATAGGATCCCCAGCTTTGGTTTTATTTGCTCAAAGATATATGAAGAGCTTCACAACCACATGTTTCTCATTTTACTTTGACAAGTTTGACATTAGCAACAATGAGTTGTACCATCAACAAGCCATTATTTACCACAACAATTCCATGTTACTCGCGTTACATTTTTGATAAAATCAGCACATTCAATGTCATATAAATACAATTGAACAAGGAGTTGGTTTATTCATCTTCTCTCCACATGTACTTACTGACCCAATGTATCAAATCACATAAACTTTAATTTTGTAAATAACTAGATGAAATATTTATTAGCAAAAATGTGATTGTGACTAGCGATACAAAAAATTACACTTCAAAATTAGGCTTTTACTTGTTCAATATTTCTCCTCAAACAAACAGCTGCAGACAAAAGTTTATACCACTAAGTAATTACCTTATATCTCAGCTGTATTACAGAAACAAACACCAAGTATATTTGAGATTGGTATTTTTAAAATGGCCAACTTTAGCTAAATTGGTGCGTGACTCACGTTACTGCGACTCACATTCGCTCACTATTTTGATTACATGGTCCCACTTTGAAAGCTTTAAACACGCTCAATTTCATTTCCATTGTGGTCAGTTTTACTTTAGCACTATAAAAATACTGTAATTCAGCATTAAAAAGGACCCTCTCCTCTGGGGTGGGGTGGTGGTAATGAGGGCTAATGATGGAAATTTAAAAAACTGGCAATTTGAATAAGAATACAATTTTCATATACATTTATTACATAAAATGCATTGAAAAACTGTATGGAAACATTCATATACGCCAGCCACAAAAAGAAACTTGTCAGTTATAGTCATCCTTGCTGTTCAACAACCTGATCATTTTGGATTATTCTGAAATATACATTTTGTTAATTGGTCTTTGCTTTCTCACTTGACACCCTGTTCGTAAAAAATTGAACAAGAATTGACCACGACATGCGTCTCCAAACTCTCAAACCCCAAAATTAAAAGTTGCAATCTCAACGATTTTCAATGGGATGCATCGTTGTGTTGTACACAAGCACCACGGGCCAATCAATAAAGCACACAGCGTAACAGGCACAATTGAATCGTTAAAATTGCAATTTTGGGGTTTGGAAGCACATATCTTGGTCAATTCTTGCTTGATTTTCATGAACAGGATGTCAACAAGAAAGCAAAATCCAACTAACAAAATATATATTTCAGAATAATGCAAAATTGTCAAGTTGTTGAACAGCAAGAGTGACTATAACTGACGAGTTTCTTTTTGTGCCTGGTGTATATGCAAAACTGATATAGACCATTTAAGGTTTGCAAAATGGGTTCCTAAAATTTTTCCATACATGTATGTGCAAAAAGGGGTAAGGATTTTTTGGCAGGCCGAGAAGAGGATCAAGCAATTTATGGCAGGCTGGGAGGGGTGGTCTGCTTATTGCAGAGCCCCTACATTGTAGTAGCAAAATATAAAAGGCTCAGCTGAAGGCTGCCGCTGATCAATGTGGAACACATTCCCCAGACTTGATTTATTCATATTCCCTTTACCATTGTTTACATGTATCAAATCACATAAACTTGTAATTTGTGAATAACTCGATGTAACATTTATTGGCAAAAATGTGGTTGTGACTTTTGTTACTAAAATTACCCCTTCCAAATTGAGCTTTTACTTTTTCAATATTTCTCCTCAAACAAGAAGCTGCACACAAAAGTTGATACCACTAGGTAATTACCTTTTACTGCAGCTATACTACAGATGCAAACATTAAGTACATTTGAGTTTGGTATTTTTAAAATGGCCAACTTAGTGCGTGACTCGCGTTACGTTACGTGACTGTTACACTCACTATTTGATAACACAGCCAAATTTGAAAGCTAAACATGCTCTATTTAATTTATATTGTGGAATTCAACTTTAAACATGACCTTCTGTTTTGGGGTTAGGTGGAGAAACTGGGGTGGAATGGTGGTAGTGGGTGTTTATAATGGGTGTTTATAATGGAAAGTCAAATTGTGAATTTGAATTCACAGATGGGGACAAAAACGGTTTCCAGTCCTGCAATTTGTTAAGTGATGTACAATAATTATGAGTCCTGGGGAGGGTAAAATTGGGAGGGAGAAGTTAAGTGATTATTTATGGATTATTTTCTAGCCCTACTGTACAGAGAGCTGTATAATATGTGTGACTCGTGTTTCAATATCGTATCTCGAGTTACATTGTGACTCGCGTTACCATTTTGAATAGTCTGTCTCTGGTGGTACAATTGTAGCAAACCAAAAACCTTATGAAATAATTATGAGTTATGACCGAACCAGGAGGAAAATGAAAGGAACATTTATAACCCTTTAGATTTTTACTGCATTAAAAAGTTGTTCTTTTTGTGACTCGCGTTACATGCTTAACATTATACAACTTGCCGTGCCATCCTGACCATTACCAACACAGCTTCCTAATTTTTACACAGCCGTGACGTTAGTCATTACACAGCCGTGACGTTAGTCACGGCTGTGTCTTTTTTCTTACAGGTTCTTTCTTCTTCTTCTTCTTCTTCTTCTTCTTTCTTCTGTCAACCTTTACATTTGCTCTAGCACTCACATGCTTACATCGATTTTGACCTAACTTGGTCACAATGATCATTGACCGTGCCCCTACATGTCACATGAAACTCGTGGGGTCAAAGGTCACGCAGAGGTCATACGGGACAAAAACGTGATTTCAACTAAAAATGCATCTTCTCCCACAGCTTACGTGGGACAGCGGCCGCACTTGCACACGCGCATTGTTATTACCCAGTGTCTATGTGGTGTACACAGATTTGGGGTCAAAGGTCATTAAGGGCCACTTCGTATAAAACGAAATACATTCAACATTTTTTATTAGCTAAACAAAACATAGGCCAGTAACGGTATGCTCACATATGAGTTGCAGTAACCCAGTGTATATGTGATATTTTGTATATGGGGTCAAAGGTCATTAATAAGGGGTCACTTCCGGTATAAAACGAAATACCTTTAAAATGCATCTTCTCCCACAAATTACGTAGGACAGTGACACCACTTGCACACATGCATTGTTATCACACAGTGTCTATGGGGTGTACACAGATTTGGGGTCAAAGGTCATTAAGGGGTCATTTCCGGTATAAATCGAAATATATTCAAAAAATTTTATTAGCTAAGAAAAACATAGGAGAGTGATGGTATGTTCACACATGAATTGTGTTTACCCAATGTATATATGGTATTTTTTATTTGGGGTCAAAGGTCATTAAGGGGTCATTTCCGTATAAAATGAAATACCTTTAAAATGCATCTTCTCCCACAAATTACGAGGACAGTGATGCCACTTGCACACATGCATTGTTATTACCCAGTGTCTATGGGGTGTACACAGATTTGGGATCAAAGGTCATTAAGGGGCCACTTCCGGTAAAAAATAAAATAATTTTATTAGCTAAGGAAAACATAGCACAGTAGCGGTATGTTCACACATGAATTGTGGTTAGCCAGTGTATATGGGATATTTTTTTCATTTGGGGTCAAATGTCATAAAGGGGTCACTTCCGGTCTGAGACGAAAACCTTCAAAATGCCCCTTCTGCCACAAATAACATGTCAAAGTGATACCACATGCACACAGGCATGGACATTAGCCAATGCCTATGGGGTTTTCATATATTTTGGGGTCAAAGGTCATTAAGGGGTCACAGCACGGCTGTGTTCGTGGTCTTAGACCACAGCTAAGTCTAGTTTCTTTCTTCTTCTTCTTTCTTCTGTCAACCATTACATTTGCTCTAGCACGCACATGCTTACATCGATTTTGACCTAACTTGGTCACAATGATCATTGACCGTGCCCCTACATGTCACATGAAACTTGTGGGGTCAGAGGTCACGCAGAGGTCATAGGGGTCAAAAACGTGATTTCAACTAAAATTGCATCTTCTCCCACAACTTACGTTATGACAGCGGCCCACTTGCACACATGAATTGTTATTACCCAATGTCTATGTGGTGTACACAGATTTGGGGTCAAAGGTCATTAAGGGGTCACTTCCGTATAAAACGAAAAACCTTCAAAAATTTTATTAGCTAAGTAAAACATAGCACAGTAACGGTATGTTCACATATGAGTTGCAGTAACCCAGTGTATATGTGATATTTTGTATATGGGGTCAAAGGTCATTAATAAGGGGTCACTTCCGGTATAAAACAAAATACCTTTAAAATGCATCTTCTCCCACAAATTACGTAGGACAGTGACACCACTTGCACACATGCATTGTTATCACCCAGTGTCTATGGGGTGTACACAGATTTGGGGTCAAAGGTCATTAAGGGGTCATTTCCGTATAAATCAAATATATTCAAAAATTGTATTAGCTAAGAAAAACATAGGAGAGTGATGGTATGTTCACACATGAATTGTGTTTACCCAATGTATAAATGGTATTTTTTTATTTGGGGTCAAAGGTCATTAAGGGGTCATTTCCGGTATAAAACGAAATACCTTTAAAATGTATCTTCTCCCACAAATTACGTAGGACAGTGATGCCACTTGCACACATGCATTGTTATTACCCAGTGTCTATGGGGTGTACACAGATTTGGGGTCAAAGGTCATTAAGGGTCACTTCCGGTAAAAAATGAAATACCTGCAAACAATTTTATTAGCTAAGGAAAACATAGCAGAGTAGCGGTATGTTCACACATGAATTGTGGTTAGCCAGTGTATATGTGATTTTTTTTTTTTTTTTTGGGGTCAAAGGTCATAAAGGGGTCAGTTCCGGTCTGAGACGAAACACCTTCAAAATGCTCCTTCTGCCACAAATAACATGTCAAAGTGATGCCACATCACACAGGCATTGACATTAGCCAATGCCTATGGGGTTTTCATATATTTTGGGGTCAAAGGTCATTAAGGGGTCACAGCACGGCTGTGTTCGTGGTCTTAGACCACAGCTAAGTCTAGTTTATTTTTTATTTTGACAAATTATGTATCAAACAACACTATCACAAAAAAGAATTGTTTTTGTTCCATATATTAATGAGAAAAAAAAATTAATTACTTTTGACTATCTGCTATTAAAAAAATGTAGGAAAATACATTAAATCCTTCAAAAAAAAAAAAAAAAAATACTGCAGCTGATATTCATTTGAAAATTTCTGTTTTGTTAACTTTAAAGGGTGTATAATCAAAATATATCATCAATCATTGCCAATTGCAAAGTTCATATTTTTGAAAAATGTCATTTTAACTGCTTAACAATATTCAGACTATTGTTCTCATTTGGGAACCAAAGGCCTCACTCAGTATTGTTACTGTGCATCCATCCACAGTTTGTTTTGTAATGGTGCATCCAACTGACATTCCTCGTAAAATAATCGTGAATTATACGATATTTAGCTACTCACGTCCGGCGCGTCTGCGTGGTTTACTTCGCTCGGGCAGCTAAAGCTGCCCTCGCAAAGTAAACCACGCAGACGACGCGGCCGCATCGTTGTTAAACGGTGATGAACAACGGTGAAACATGATTGAATCCCTAAATCATACCTTTAAGCATACCTGCCAACCCTAAAATCTCAAAAATAGGGACAAATGGGAGAAAAAACTCAAAAATAGGGACATTCCTGAATTTCCTATACATTACTATAGTCATATTTTTGCAAAAATAGGGACACATGGCAAAATCGCTCTCTTTTATGCCTTTTGTTTCACTAAAAATAGGGACAGTTGACAGTATGCCTTTAAGTACAGAATATTCTCTACCCTACCCCAAAAGAGTACTCAAGTTTGATTTGGGTAGGGGTGTGCCGCTGAAAATTTGAAAGTAGACCCATCGACATAACAATTTTCTAAGAAATTTGGATCTATCGCTATACCAAAAGTTAAAATTTTCTGCCAAATTTAGAACAAATTGGGAAAGTTTTGACAACTTTTCCAAACATTTTTGGCATATACCAAAATTTACTAAATATGGGGACATTGATATAATATTAAATGGCAGAAAATGTGACCCATGTTTGCAGCACACCCACTCCCTCCCGGTTTGGTCATTTGTACTGAGTACCACCTGAGCAACACTTATAGCACTGTCTTAAATCATATAATCCATTATCAGCTCCTTTTAACTACAGGTTGCTTGCTTATTCTATAGACCTTTTCAAATCGAAGTTTTCCGAAGTTTGTTATAGATGACCCCGTTTACAATTCCGGGTCATCAACGCTAACGCAAATGCAACTATTACGTGTGCACACAAATCTGTGTGAAAGACGTCAAGCGTTGGGTATGGCTTGTACAAGAGATTGATATTTATATTGCGAAGACTACACACAGACTAAATCAAATGTGCCGCAGACGATAAACATCTGCATTTTTCTTTCTTCTACTGTCACATTGTGAAGTGCCTAATAGTGGAAGTGTTAGTTCAATACCTTTAGAAAACATTTCTCTGTGATGACTCATGTTGATTTTGGCTAAATACATTGTATTTTCACTCAAAAGGGTACATGATTCCGCTTGATTCATTGTGCACCAATTTGACCACTAGTTTACTGAATAAATACTGCGGTTTTCCGATCTTGATTTGAAAAGGTCTATACCCCAAAATGGTCTTTTACTGAATTATTATATAGTCTTTAAGAATCCATTTCTGAATCTATGTTGCACAACCCAGCGATGTATCGTTCAAGTCCGGAGTCCGAGTCCGGACTCGAGTCCACTTTTTGTTGGAATCAGCTCGGTCTCAGACACAAAAGGACTCGGACATGGATTAGTCTTGGATACAATTGGAATTGGCTCAGCTCAGACTCTGACAAAAAAAAAGCGCAGTAATTTTGATCCACAAGCCTCAGCACACTTTACAGGTTGTCTCTGACCACTACTGCCCCACATCATTCCATAAACCATTTAACAACATCACAGGGACTTTCCTGCTTCAAGAGCGCACACCCTAGACATTCCACAAATGGCCTTCGCAACCAGGATCATATCATAGACAAAGAGACAATAAGCAGTAAGTTCCTTGTCCAGGGGAATTTCAAGCTAAATTAATTTTTCCATGAGAGTGGACTAAACCACCGCCAGGGTTCGAACCTGCAACCTCTCGCACCATAGTTGAACTCCTTATCGATTGAGCTAACTTGACAAGGTGGACTTGCGTTCAAGTCTGGCATAACCTTATATGTCTAGTAACAGTAATATTCTCACCTGGTATTCGATATCCTTTTCCCTAATGATAAGAGGTAAGTTGGCTGTTTCTGATAAGTCTGTGATATTAGGTGTGCTTGGTGATGGCTGCTTTGTCCTGCATAGCAATATAAAATGGTAAAAACATTTTTGGGGGAAGCTCACTTATATTTGAGTACGTAAAACCAGGGCTGAACATGTTCATCAGGACTGCTATTGAAAATTATAACAAGATTTCATAGCTCTAGTCCAATAAAACAATACTCACTGTGGACGTTTTTAAGTTGAAAAAGGAGTCTGTACAACTTCACAAAACATCCACAGTGAGTGCTGTTTTTTCATATCAACTATGAAATCTTGATATAATATGTTCACACTCCAGTTCATGTTGTGTTCCCTATCTCAAATGGAGCCCCATCACCTCAACATACTTATTCCAAAATTTGGGTTCAATTGCTTCAGTGGTTTGGATATAAGAAACCACAATGTGTATCACAATTCTATTGGTCAGGGACATATCACTTACTGGAATTCAGGCTCCTGATTAGCCAGATATGGTTGTTCCAAGTAACTCCCTGGAGTAAAAGATTACCTTTGGAGTGAAAGGCCAAGTCAATAAAATATTTCTCTTTATAGATAAGACAATAGAAACAAAATGTATGTGCCTATGGTGACCCAGTTCCAAGACAGCCAATCATATAGGGTGCACAACTTATAAGTTCCCCCTAATGTTTTTTGAAATAAATCGAAAATTATTTAACGAAATATAAAATAGTAAAAAGTTATGTGTAACCTTATTTGTTTCACAAATCTGGGCCAATTTGTAGTGTCACACATCATTGCGTTTGGTCACAATGGTTCATTATGTAAAAAAGAGGAGTTTTAAAAGTTGCACCTGAGTCCATAGGAGTCAATTGTCAAACAATACAGTATGTTAGGCCTGTCCATGTGTTTGTAATGGAAATAAAACTCAAAGTCTAATGTTTAGTAGGGGATGTATCCTCCTGCACTGTTGACAAGTGCATTGCAACGTCGCCGTGATCTGTTTATTAAATTCTGGACCCGTTGCTGGTCCATTTTGTTCCATACATGTTGGATTGCTCGGGTTAGCTCTTGCAGTGTTGTGTTTTCATTTTTAACATGGTCCCAAAGATGCTCATCTCAGCCATTTATCATTAAAAAGAAAAAGAAAAGAATTAAACACCTGCTTTGCTTTTGAAAAAGAAGAAGAAGAATACCAAAGATTAAGTTTTCTTTTACAAACACATGAATATCCCTGGCCTACTCAGTGTATTGTTTGAGAATTGAGTCCTATGGACTCAGATGCAACTTTTAACACTGTTTAAAACAGCCTCTTTTTTTACATAATGAACCATTGTGACTGAACACAATGACGTGTGACGCTGAAATCTGGTCCACATGTGTAAAACAAATACGGCTACCCATATCTTTTTACAGGTTTGCATTGCGTCAAATATTTTTCGATTTATTTAAAAAAGTATTTAGGGGGGAACTTGTAAGTTGTGGACCCTATAGCACATATCTAATTTGAGTGACATGTGGCATCAGACCTTTCATTCTATTGGCAACTACAGGGTGTCCCAAAAAAAAGAGGCCCCTCATTGCGCCTCTTTTTCTCCTATTTCTGAAAAGTTGATCAAATATATTTTGGTATGTAAAGAAACCTTGAGTCGTTAGCTTTAATAAACCAAAACAATTATATCAATCGGCTCACAACTTTTGAAGATATGCTCTTTTAAAGAAATGTGCCCGTTTTTAACTCTGTCCACGGAGAAGGTTTGGCTACTTCAAAGATTGAAAAGGAGTACATACCATGCATGAATATCAAACATTCCTCAATGATAACTTTATAAAATAACTTTATTTATGGAATGGGCTTTACCGGTGGGTTTATGGGCAATGGATTTTGTTAATAGTGTCATTAATTTGTGGGTAAAATGGATACCGAATGGGACTTCTTTGCTTTACATGCAATTACTTATTTTTTTCTTGGCCTTTTTGTTTTATTATGTTTCTTACTTTCTTTTTTTATTTACAACATTAGTCATTTCTCTTTTTAGGATAAAAGGTAGCCCTAAAATGCTGTTTGGTTTGTCTTTGGTTCTTCTGAAGTGAGTTTACTGTGCTGCTCTGCCCTCTACCTGGTTGCCTCCTTTTCGAATACAGCTTTCAGCCCTGGTCCTCATTGCATCAATTATGCTTGCTTACCATCCTTGTCGGGATACTTGCGAATGAATTCAGTAATACGCTTGCAAAGATCTTGGATTTTGCCAAAAAGGAAACAAATCAAGTGGTGTGAGGTCTGGTGATCGTGCAGGCCACTCCACTTCATGAGCCATCTCAACCACTCTGTTTGCTATCCGTGGACAGAGTGTAAAACGGGTACTTTTATTCAAAAGGGTATATCTTCAAAAGTTGTGAGCCGATTGAAACAATTGTTTTGGTTTATTAAAGCTAACGATTAAAGGTTTCTTTACATACCAAAATATATTTAATCAACTTTTCAGAAATAGGAGAACAAGAGGGCGCAATGAGGGGCCTCTTTTTTTTGGGACACCCTGTATATTAACCAGTTTGAATAAAACTTACATGTCCTCAAGTAGTGGATAAAAAGCAGTGTCATCTATATTCTCCAGTCTCTTCCTCAGCATATCTAGAGACATAGGTATCACGGTTCCATCATAGAGAGAACTACTGTCCCTTTCTTGTCCATGAACATCACCTTCAGCTGATATGATACTGTAAAGTTGTTAGAAATAATATTGAACTCAGTTGTAGTTAAACCATATTGTGATTAATAAATAATGATACCTTAATAATTTTAATAATTAGCATTATAATGAGCCCGGTTGCTGGCCTCCTGTTCATCCCCATATTATGCTAATCATATTTTCTGTTTACCCAATACTTACTCTGCCATACTACATATAGGTGGATGAGTCCTTAATAAGCCTTTCTTCTTTAGTTCTCCCTCTAGATCACCCCCTGCCAATCCCCATAGATAGTAGACTTCCTCTATTGATCTCTGAGCCAAGTGATCCTCGTCTTCACCTGAAAATCAATGTAAACCAAAAAGATAAGACCCAAAGATTCCCAACTCAGAATTGCAGTGATGCCAACGCCGTGCTTGGTGATCACTTGCCGCTACTCAAAAAACTGTATACGCTACTCCCAAAAAATTGGGCTACATTGGGTTATTTCAGGTCGCGGCAGTTGTTTGAAGTATTTCCTTTTCAATTCAGCCGATTTATAAAGGTTTTGAGTCTCTGAAGCTCCCAATTGCAATTTCAAATGGTTTTGTGACCATTAATTGATTGGTATGTAACTTCCCATTAAGTACCGGAAGTTTTTAAGTCAAGTGCTTTTCCACCTAATTGGGTGACTTTGTATTCTAAATTCGAGTAAATCCACCCAAGTAAGCGTTATTGGGCACTTTTTTTGGAAACTTAAGAATTGAGTTACTTGCATGAGACTCCTTTATCGCGGCCTGTTGAGCCAATGTGCCGCGACTTGGTGCTGAAAAGTTTTGGCAACACTGCAGAATTGCCCTGTGTGTACTGCTATGGTAAACCCGCCATATTGACTTACCAAGTATGGAAATCAGAATCCCAATATCCAACAATAATTTGTGTATTTAAACTTGAACCTGAAACAATTAGTGTGCATCATTGGCACAAAGCATTAAACACAGAACACAAACAAGGACATGCTCTAATTCATTCACTTAATCCTTAAATGAAAAGGTGATTTCTAGCTTTCAAATGCTTTTAGAGAAACAATAAAAAGGCAAATGAAAGTAAACACATTTTGGCAAAAATATCTAAATCACTTTTCCTGACACACAGCTCACTTTGCTTGGATGTTTGTTTGTACCATTTCCATCAAGCCTGAAATGTGGTACCTTTGTACTTTTTATTTTATAGTTATAAAGATTAGATGACACGTTTGAAAATGACATCAAATTGTATTTGTACCATTATACTCTTGAAGATATGATGCAATTAGTCATTACAGTAAGCATTTTGTACATTTTGTGACAAATGCAATTAATTTTGCCAATTACACATTTTAACAAAGCTCAACAGGTTTAAAAAATGTCCCTTTTTAAAAGGGATATTTCATAATTGTAAATCCCCTTTTTAGGATATGGTTCAATAGATATTCAAGAAAAAACTTATTTCCAAAATTTCAGTTGATTGGGACATCAAATAATTATGTGAGTTATGCATATTTACATGTATCAGGTCACTGTGTTGTAATTTCTGAATCTGCAAAAAGTTAATGCACACAATCTTTATGTAGTCCTAAATTTCTGATGGAATAAAACATTTTTGGAGGAAGTAGGGGGGGGGGGGACAAGGCTGTGGATCACAAAGTGCCCTTTTAAATTCTTCTGTGCTTTGATAAAATAGGTACCACATCCAAAAACACCAAAAACTCTCAGAAATTGATTATGGTGTGTATCTTTAAATGGCCTTATTCTCAAAAGTATGCCTGGGTTTTTTGGTCACTTACCTATTCCATTTTCCGAGTACTCAGTAAGCTCTAAATCTTCACATCTAAGACCTGGATATTTGAACAATGTCAAACTGTACTTCGGTAGCATCTGACATGCCCTCTGTTCCTTGAACAATTCGCTATGTATTAACTCGCAAGCTGTTGGTCTAAAGACAAATAAACAAAAAATCCAATAAATATGTACCTCAACCAACTGTGTGCTGTGGGTGTGGGTGACAATGAACTGAGGTAAAGTTAAGCAATGATAACCATTTATATAATAAGCCTACAAACATTTTAATAAAGATGTATATTCATACGTAGCAGTAAATATAAATGGAAAGCAAAATTAGACTTGTAGGTGATGCCATAACATCTTCTTAACATCATTGGTACCAGTAAAGTCAACTTGGGAGTGACACAATCTTCAGTTGCATTTGCACTATCAATGTTTTATAGTTGAATCCCTACAACTGCTAACCAGTGTTTACTCTCTCTGGAAATTGAGTGCGCCAAATGAAGCATTTCTCCCCAAAATTGACTCAATTTTGTCTCAGTAATTCCTCAAATTGACAAATTTTAATACAGCGTTGCAAATTTTTGTGGGCCAAATATAATTTTCACTGGGCCAAATTTGCGACATACAGCCTCTGAGTAAACACTGCTGCTAACCTAATACAAGCACAAAATTCTCTATTCTCAAACCTACCTGTCATATGGTGACAATTCCAGACATTTTCTTAGAAAGTTTCTAATTGATGCTGACAGTTCCTACAAGGTGAAAAGTAAGAAACAAATGACGGTACACAATTTCCAATAACATTCATTGCACTAACTCATACCATAGTCATATATTTTCATTTTCATTATTTTTATTTAAAGCTATAAATACTGCACAGGAGGCTGAGGATATAAAAGTTCAGAGATGATAAAGGATATTTTGAATAAACACTCATCAACCCTGAAGGCCAAGATATGGGGGTTTGCAACAGCATTACAATGCTTACTTCCTTGGCGATGATACTAGCTAATACTGATGTACAATGATAGCTTTACATAGCTTATTTCATGGTGATACTGTAGTACAATGATAACACACTATTTATAATTGCCAGGCCTTGACTTTTGACAGGAGTGAGAGTGGTCACTTTCCTTACATCTCTCTTTCACTCCCGTACCTCAGAAGAGTAATATGTAGCTCACCTACAACTTTTTAAACTTTCAATGATCTTCAATTTCAATCATCACATGATAGTTCTCCTAATGAAGTTGTGGCATATCAGGGGTCACTTATCACAAGTGGGCAAAGATAAAGAATTTACTGATGGGCATCATCTTGGACCAGGTTTACCAAGATAACAAAATGGTTGAATTTTACACTATTGTAGCCCACAATCAATGTGAAAGGTGGCGTTTACCATGCCAATTTGCAATCTTAAACCCAAAATAAAGGTACAATGTATTGAGCAACCTAAAAAGAAGATTCACAGGGCAAGTCCTGTCAACTTTTGCCCAGTAGATGGAGCTGGCTAGCCTGGTAAGAGCTGTCTGAGGGGATTCTGACTCCCTGACCCATACTCTGCTGCTCTTAAGTTTCCTCATTAGAGCAGTGTCTAGTTCTCCAGCTGTTTTCAATATTCAAAGCTTGAATTCCCATATTTTATCAATTACACTCAGACACACCCACCTGGAATTTGTTTTCTGCACTGTGTTCCTTCAAAATGCTGTCCAACGGATGCTGCTGGTTTTTGTGTTTGCCAAGTAATAGCACCTTAGATATGAGTTGCTGTAATGTACAAGCAGACCATAGTTGTACACCAAGGCACACCTCTAATACGATGATGCCTAGTGACCAAACGTCTGACTTGGGACCAGAGTGGGCCTGGGTATGGTCCTTGGGTTGTATAGGCCCAAGGGCTAAGGCTTCAGGAGCCATGTATCTTGGGTTGCTGTGTGGATTCAAAAAATAATTAGAGTCTCAATATTTAGCATACTCCTAATATAATAATGCTTACCATACATATGATTTTGGACCAGAGTTAGCCTGGGTTTGGTCCTCGGGTTGAATAGGCCCAAGGGCTACAGTTTCAGGAGCCAAGTATCTTGGATTGCTGTGTAAATGCAAGAACAATACACAGTCTTGTTATACCATTTTCCACCCTGATGTGGCAGTGATGTCAAAGCATTGAGGCAACTGTTTTCGTGCGAATCTATGCATCGTCTTTAGGCACGTGTGTGTGTATGCCAGCGCTTTGAGCGAACACTAGCGATTTGTCCAAAAAAATTATTCCAGGAGGGATTCCGTGGAAGTTTTGCCATGTACACCGCTGTGTCTCAAATATTAAGAGCATTATAAAAACAAGGCGGTTCTCGAACCACGAGTCTCGCCTGCTTTTGCAACCGCCTGCTTTCGTGATTACTTTCAGTAGAAGTAAATGAATTTCGCAACCGCCTGCTTTTGCGATTACTTTTGATAGAAGTAAATGAACCTGCTCCAACCCATGGTGAACCCGAAATGACCTGCCAAAAATTTGGCTCTAAATGTTGCCTGTACCCACAAAGTTTCATGCCAATACGACAGTTTTTACTAATTTGACCTCAGATGACCCCTGGTGATCCCGAAATGATCTCCCAAAAATTTGGCTTTAAATGTTGACTGTACCCACCAAGTTTCATGCCCATACGACAGATTTTACTAATTTGACCTCAGATGACCCCTGGTGACCCCGAAATGATCTTCCAAAAATGTGGCTTGAAATGTTGACTGTACCCACCAAGTTTCATGCCCATACGACAGTTTTACTAATTTGACCTCGGATGACCCCTGGTGACCCCAAATGATCTTCCAAAAATGTGGCTTTAAATGTTGACTGTACCCACCAAGTTTCATGCCCATACGACAGTTATTACTAATTTGACCTCAGATGACCCCTGGTGACCCCGAAAATGATCTTCCAAAATTTGGCTTTAATTGTTGACTGTACACACCAAGTTTCATGCCCATACAACAGTTATTACTAATTTGACCTCTGGTGACCTCGAAATGACCTTCCAAAAATTTGGCTTTAAATGTTGACTGTACCCACCAAGTTTCATGCCCATACGACAGTTTTGACTAATTTGACCTCTGGTGACCTCGAAATGACCTTCCAAAAATTTGGCTTTAAATGTTGACTGTACCCACCAAGTTTCATGCCCACACGACAATTTTTACTAATTTGACCTCAGATGACCCCTGGTGACCTCAAAATGACCTTCCAAAAATTTGGCTTTAAATGTTGACTGTACCCACCAAGTTTCATGCCCATACGACAGTTTTTACTAATTTGACCTCAGATGACCTCTGGTGACCTCGAAATGACCTTCCAAAAATTTGGCTTTAAATGTTGACTGTACCCACCAAGTTTCATGCCCATACGACAGTTTTTACTAATTTGACCTCAGATGACCTCTGGTGACCTCGAAATGACCTTCCAAAAATTTGGCTTTAAATGTTGACTGTATCCACCAGGTTTCATACCCATACGACAGTTTTTACTAATTTGACCTAAGATGACCCCTGGATGACCTCAGTGACCTTGAACCACTAACCAATACAAACTGGTTCTGTCTCGGGTCAAGGTGCACCCACCCACCAAGTTTGAGGAATGTGCGACTCCTAGTCTCCGAGAAAATAGGCGGAAGGCAAACTTTAACCAAAACTTTAACCAAATTTGTCACATACACACACACACACGCACCCCTACACACATACGGAAAAGTGATTATATAGTCTCCTGCCTTATCAGGCGAGACAACAAAGATTATCAAGTTACTCACCCTATTGGAAAAGTGACATCACAACCACTGTTGGTCATATGGTACAGGCCAAACTTGGACAACTTAACATGATTCTGTAGGGAAACAATATATAGTTATTATTTTATACATAAAAAGAAGAAATGTGTAAATTTACTCCATGTTTATTCACTACAGTCTGTTTCGCCCTAAGGCTCCTCAATACTTCCTTTGTTATGTGATTTTAAGTGCATCCATCCACCTTTTTTGGTGCTTAATGTGTTTTTCTGTAATATTGCTCTCTCATTCACCTGAGGAGCCTTAGGGCGAAACAGACTGTAGTGAATAAACATGGAGTAAATTTACTCATTCTTCTTTTTATGTATATTTTGCTCTCCGTATTAGGATTGAGCACTCTACGTGACAAAAGAAGAATGTATCTTTACTTTTAGTTATTATTTTATATAAATTCTCAATCTCATTGTCTATGAAAATGGCAATAAGGGCTCATATTGACATACCCAACCACATTTTCACACAGAAAGAAGGCAGGATTCCCCTCGCTAAACGCGCGCCTCAGTAAAGCTCGGTCATAAAACGGATGGATTATATGCATCAGTGATACACCCTGCCCAGGATTTTAACAAAAGAAGGCTAGCACAGGAAAGTTGCAGGATGGCGCACACCTTCCTGTGTAAGGGAATTTCAATATGAGCCCTAAGGATCAATGGTATTAATGTTCAATTTATGATCTACAGACTAAAAGAAACCCAACAAAATGAACTTAACAAAATGCAAAAAGTTGTGGCACTACAAGTAATTGTTGTTGAAACAAATGTTGTGACAGCAGATAACCAAAAACACAAGGTCAGTTGGCAGGAATGGTCAAACTTACCTCTGGGTCTAGAAGTATATTCCGAGGAGACAGTGCCCTGTGTGTAATTCCATATTCACCCATGTAAACCAGACCTTCTAGGATTTCATAGACTAAGGATGTCAGATTTTGTGGGCTGAAACAAACAATAGACGATGAGTGAGTGCAAGAAAATTGGTTTTGACAATATGGGTAAACGCACACAAATAATCAATTTTCCGCTATTATATGGTCCATGGGGGCCAAAGGTGGCAAATTTGAAACTGAGATAAAGGTAAAAATATGGAGTAAAAAACAATAAAATACATACAATAGACATCAAAAAACTTCATAACTTTTGAACCAAGTATGCTAGACCTTTGGCGTTTTCAGTAAATGATAGCCCATTGTATGTATAATGTAATAATTACAGTAACTCATGGACCAGATTGTGTCACATATGGGCAAATATAGCCGGGCACTACATATTCCACCTTCTAATTTCTTCTGAAAGGTTAGAACACAAAATGCAATTTGTGACACGATCTGGTCCATGGGGGCCAAAGGAGGCATTTTTGAAAATGGAATTACTGTGATAATTATTACATTACACATACAATACGCTATCATTTACTGAAAACACCAAAGGTCTAGCATACTTGGTTTTAAGTTTTTGGATGTCAATTTTCTTATGTATTTTATTGTTTTTTACTCCATGTTTTTACCTTTATCTCAGTTTCAAATTTGCCGCCTTTTGGCCCCCATGGACCAGATTGTGTCACATTTGAATATTTGTCTAGTGAAAGTACACTTACCTCTGGAATGTCCCTTTTGCTGCTTCCAACTGAACATTATTTGTGTAATACTCAGAGACTAAAATCAGTCGTTCTAAATTCATGGATGGGAAAAGGAAACAAAAATAGGAGGAAATCAAATATCAGTTAATTATACATTTCACCACAAAACCTCAATATCAAATACCACTCAACCGTGGCATTAGGTTTCATGTAGCATTTACCAATTGCCAAATGATGTTTACCTCATTCAGCAGTTAGGGAATCACACCTATTCAGGACAAATTTAAGTTATTTTTACATATTTTTTATCCATGGAGGTGTCAGTAGCAGGAATCAAGACCTTGCGCTCCCTTTCCCACTAAGTTAGTATCCATTGGCTACTTGTTCAAGCCTAGGCTCATACACAATATTCCGAATTATGATATGTCATAGGCTTTGTGTTGTGATCATTTCGATCAGTGGCTTGTAACAAAGAAAGCATGAGCCAGTTGACCCTGCACCAGTCACATTCTACCGTGCACTACACCAGCGAATACGGAAATTATATTTATATTTACTTTTTGTATATTGTTTTCATGATGATTGGATAAATAAATTTGATTTCCTTTGATTTGAAATCCCATATCTTTGCCTTGGAGGCACAACTTTGATACGTTCTTTAGCATGTGATTGCCTTGGTGCCCTAACATGCTTTAGCCTTGACAATGGATGCCCTCACAAAATGAAATTTGAACTCTTGTGTATCGAATGTAAATGTATACTCACCATGTTTGCCTCTGCAGATGTCCACATATTGACACAGTCTTGGATGACTGACAGCTTTCAGTGTCTGGAATCGTCCCAGTATCTTGATTGAATTGGGTGTAAGTGGCAATCCATCTGCACCACATTGGTCATTTGCATGGGCCGAGGCATAGAAAGTAGATACACCTAGACTGGCTTTCCCAAATGGCTGCATTGTGTTCAACACACCAAACCACTCGGTCTCTATGTGCAAACAAAAAACAAAACATGCAAGGTACAACATTAAAGCCATATTATCCATTTGCTGAGGAGAACGCCCTCAATATTTTTCAAAATTCTGTTTTTTACATGATTATAATTTATATTGTACTTTATTAAACTAACATACCCTGCAAAAATCAAGACTATAGGTGCTGTAGTTTTGTCAAAATCCGAGACTTTTAATAAAACGCAGGAACCGTCGTTTTATTATTAGGATAGAAAAATTATTCAAATGCGTACACGATGTTCACAACACAGTACGTACATGGCGTGTGGGCTGGATATGTACACATCAAAGGATTATATAGTACCGTAACATAACCAACAGAGTGATACACATTGGCGACATCAGCGCTGGTAGTAAATTCCAATTTTCTTTGCTTTAGCTAGAGGGCACATAAAATAAAGGGAACCAATGTAAAGCAAAGGAAGTTTGGTATATAGACTTCGAAGAGATAAGTACCGGGTAACAAAACAATTAGCATCCCGGAAGTGGTCTGAAAAGGCTTAGGAAAACAGTATGGAAACACTTAAAAAGGCAAATTTTCCTGCTCGCTGCCCTTGCAACATACAATTGTATCTTACCATTTAAGGTTTGTACATATATTGGGATCCCAAAAATTTGGCATGCATGGGGGGGCAAAGACTTTTTGGCAGGCGGAGAGGGGGCAAGCAATTTTTGGCTCATAATTATTGCACAGCTCGAGATAACCTACCTAAATTTGGCTAAAATACAGGTTTACATTTACTATCTTACATTATCTTGCTGTATTTCACATGGCATGGGAACGTTAAACGCATGTACCGTTAAACACACGCATGATACGTTAAACGTTTACCAATTGCGGTAGACGTGTAACACGGAAGTCATTTTTAAGTTTTTCAAACTTCAATTTCCCAATCTTCATTCCTATAGCCAAAATAACAATTTCTCGATCATGAGAGGATGTACCTTCTGCGTCGGCGTACTTTTCATAGAATAACACGATCGCGCGACCTGCATGACCGAACCTTGACCTTACCTAGCAACGACCGTGTGATTAGTAAATTCTCAAAAGCTGTGTTTGCGCCGTAAGCGCCAGTATTTGCGTAGTACGCTCGGCGCAAATAACTGTGCGTACCCAAGTTGGCTCTCATGATCGAGAATTTAATATTTTGGCTATTCTGTCGGTCTGTGTCACGTCACTTCCGGTTGATGATGTTCGAGTGAAAACAAGTCCCTGATTCGATTTTTGTTGATGATTTCTGTCATTGGCGTTATGTAAATTTCGATCGCAAAAAGTCAGTGGAATCAAACAACCGTTTCTAAGTCTTCAGAGTGAAAGAAACTTACTTGATTTACCGTTTATATACTGACAAACTTAAAATTAAATTCCATGGCCGAGTGTCGTTTTTTCCGAAATTCAATGCCACTCCAGCAACATCGCTATGTAGCCTCCTTCACAGCCGGTTTCTGTTGTTCACAACAAACCGTGAGCCACATGCAGTTTGGGCCCGAGACTAGAGATAGCCCGGATGTCCGACCGACAGAATAAACAACAGTTGAAAATATAACGAAATCTGAAGACGATAAATTCATATCGCTAATTATAGAGATATATAAACAACGGTTTAGTCATGACATGAAAATCCCGGGGGGGGCACTCACATTTCCCAGCTATACGGGTATGTGCCGCGGCGACGACCCCCTTTTTCAGAGCCACTGGCCGTTCCTTAGACCCTCTGAATTCATTGTTTGCCCGCTCTGAAGCCCCAAAATTTTTCTAGCCGCTCCATAGACCCTCAGATCATCGATTTCCGCTCTCATCGGCATCTTGAGAGACGTGTTTTCTGTCCTACTATTTCAAGCCCAAAAGCAGACCCAAAAGCTACTTTTATGCGAGCCCAAAAACTTCAAAGGAATTTTCCATTAATTTCTTCCCCATTGAAACACATTGTAAGGAATAAGGTGAACTTTGGGTGGGATTTTGGGCTCCTTTAGTATAGTGGCAACACTGGTTGACTGATAATAAATAAACATTGCAGCAATGCCGATCGCGAGAGTCCAGCTGGTGAACATTTAGCTAGAAATAAATGATTTTGAGATCTCTTTTTGGAATAAAATTGCCAAATATGAGGAAAAGTACCTTAATAATTATGTACACATCCTTGCAGCTCTCCATAAACAATGAATTAAAAGGTAATTTACGATCTACTGGTCTAGTAAAATCGGGAGTGGAATGGCTGTCAAATTCTGCACACTTCACTCAATCATCTCATGGTATAAGCATGACAGTTCAATGTAGTCTAAATGTTTTTCTATTCGCACTGAAAAAATAATTCTTGTGGGTTTGTTTTTATGGTGGGCTTTTGTAATGCTGCTATAATTATCAGTAGGCTAATAGCATAGATTGTAGGTCTACAGGGTCTAGTAATTTTGATTTGAATGCTGTTTTGCTTTGTTGAGGTTTCCATCGTAATGGGCCAAACCAGACCTATTTTGCATTAATGATTTTCCTGATTAATAATTTAATGCACAATTCAAAGTGAAATTGATTCCTTCAAAAATCTGTGGCAAAAACGCAACAAAATTGAACCCTGGTTTGGCCTGCGGGTTTAGTTTCCGAGATTTTTCAGATTTTGGCGGCCGATCAGTTCCCAAGACCCCCCTTTTGGCCAGTCAATCAGTTCCCAAGACCCCCTTTTGACCGGCCAATCAGTTCCCTAGACCCTCCTTTTTGGCTGGCCGATCAGTTCCTTAGACCTCAAGTTCGAAACTGGCGGTGGCACACCCCTACCAAAAAAAAATTCGAGTGCCCCCCCCCGGATGAAAATATATGAATGAACCCCTAAATCTCGAGCTATCAGCTGCAGAGGCTGTGCAATAATTATGCATACTGCTGTATGAGTTTGTAAAATTTACATGATTAGAAATGATTTGTACATCAGATTCATGTTGTACATGTTGTAAGCTTATCTAAAAAGCTGTCTATTCCAATTTGCCATTTGTTTTGAATCTGATGAAACTGTGGAATTAATGACATGCACTTAAATTTATAACTTACACTTGTCTTCTGCTAATTGTCTTCTGGAGGAACAAGCAAAATCTATCTGTAAATAAAGTCAATGTTTTTGTCCATAGCCCATCCTCTTGACCCCGATTGACCGACGACTACAATACTACAATATTCGCTACACGGATGTATCTTATGAATATTAATGAGCAGACGTCAAAATGGACAGTGGGGTAGTTATAGCAAGCCAATACTCGGGGAGCCCCCCACAGGACTAAACCAAACCAAAAATTTAGGTTCCTAAGATGACCCTAAAACATAATCAGGATGTTCCCAAAAATATAAACTGGCCCCAAGGGGGGTAAAAGGTCATCGAACTTTGCATAGGGTCAAAACTTGCTCAAATTGTGTTGAAAACCATTCCAATGTATTCCCCTAAGGATTCAGAAAATTTTAGGTGTTTGGAAATATTCGCACTTTGGTGTTTTAGTGTATGTTATAGGTAATAGGACATTGCCTAGTTAACGTCACTGTGTGAAAAATAACCGGCCAATATTTAAAGATCTCTCTGAAAATCTAGAAAATATAGTTTTGTAACATGTCCTAATTTTTTAGCTAATTTATAAGCTTTTATAGGTGTTTGGAAATATTCGCAAGTTGGTGTTTTAGGAAGAATATGTAAACGACAGATAACACCAAAAAATATGAAGAAATTATTTCCAAACCGTGTTAAATTTACAACCGTTATGTTTCTCATTTTCAAGAATGCTGGTTAACAATATATTGTCTCATTTCGTAGGCCCACGAGTATTGTTACCTTGCGTTTGCTTTATAATCGGTTTACCCAACTGAAACTATACCAGCTCATTGCAATACCGCACAGGTAAAACAGAAACATACTGTGGATTTAACCAGGGAAGATCTGATTAACATAGTTGAGCTGTTTTCAATGAGTGTTATCTAGCTTTTAATGGGGTTTAAGTCCTGCATAAAGGTCGTAGTGAATTCTACTGTAGACATGACTGCATCATGTAGGGGTTTAATGGGTAATAATTATGAGGATAAAACTGGGAGGGTGAATTTTTGGTAAGGCTAGAGGAGGGTAAGCAATTTTTGGACACACGGGCACGGGCACGTCGTTCAAATAAGAATCTCATTGTGGGCCCGATTGTGGGCTTTGGAAAACAATATTGAAACACCACTGCTCGTTTAGTTCCATAAGGGACGCGCAGTACTACAAAGAAAGAAAGAAAAAGAGAAGGGTTGAACCAAAAAAGGTTCTTTAACCAACATGGCCAAGAAATGTTGTTCTTTGTAGAACCTTAAACTTGAAGAAAAAGGAACCCTTAATAAAGTACCCTTCAAGGGATCTCAAGTAGAACAAAATAATAGGTTCTTTAGCAAAGAAAATCATTTTTTAGTCATTTTAGAAACAATGGTTTAACTTTTCTTAACTTTGCAAAGAGTCCCTGAATTAATGAATTAGAAAGTTCCTAGGCCTATTTAAATCTGAAAGGTTCGTTATACAACTTTTAACGGTCATTTATAGAGGGTTGCTTAGGGTGCTATCGGGGCCAAAGGTTCTAAGTTGCATCTTTTTTTCTAAGAGTGCATGTAGGCCTACATACAACGATACAGTGGCGTACCGTGGCCGCCCCAACCCCAGGGGCGCCCCTTCCTCAACAGCCCGAAAAGGTTGACCCAATTTTTTTCTCGGTCGTTTGAAAAAGTGAAGAGCTAAAAAAAAAAATTTTAAAAAGGATTTCAGGCGCTAGCGCCCTAAAAGCAGCACATTTTGATGTATAGTACCATTTTTTCAAAAATTTTCATGCTTAATCTAACATTACAACAAGTAAATGGACATCCTTCAATGCAAAACACATTGTCAATAACACGCCGTATTTCATGCATAGCTTGGTATGGGCTAAATGCATGTACCCCGTTTTTGAGAATCTCCTGTTCCCAACAGAAACAAATTTTTGATAAAGTAACTGTTTCCTATGTAAATTCAATATTTCCTCTAACCATCAATACCAAACATGTATTCTTTTGTGAAAAAAATATGCATGTACCCATTGCTTCGAAACCTATAACTTTTACAACTCGCCACCCTCTGTTCCGGTCAAGTTCCATTGAAAACACATGCTATGAGAACTGGCCATCGATGAAGCAAGACCTCAGCGGCCAGAGTCGATTTATGTGTCACTCATGTACTCCTAAGTCATAGTAACACGCCCAATAGTTCCTGTCGACCCTATTAAAAGCACATTCGAGCCAAATATCAAGGCATTCGACATATTTTTACCATAGGTCACAGGTTTTTCCCTGTAATACGCTCTATAGGATTAATCTTTTCGCTCTTTAAACATCGCCATCTATCGGTATAAACAGTACGACAGCAACTTAGCTCACTTCCGGTAATTTTTACCAGCGTGACCTTTGCTGTTACGTAACGTAATGTTGTAAATCAGGTGGCAAATACAGTTTTTCAGAAAACATCAAAAAAATGGAATACACGGGTGGTTTCTCCCTTCATTTCCATATTGAGCCCATAGATAAGATATGAAACATGAGTATAAGGCAAACAGTCACGTGTAAAAGTCCAATTATTGTGGAGAAAATGAATGTTTATTGTGCGCGAAGTAGCCTAAAAATGAGAAAAATGCATGTCACGATCACCAAAATGGTTATATCTGCAACTATGCGCCAACGCCGGTCGTATGCTTTTCTGTAATGATAGATATTAGCTAACTTGAGCTTGTATTAAATTTTCAGCGAAAATGATTGGTGGAACAATCGAGTCGTAGGTTGGAAAGTTGCTTTCAAAACGGCTTCCCCTCGCAATCGTGCGTGACCATAAGTGACCAGTGTCAGCAGGAAAATTAACAGCCGGCCTTGTCCATATTAATCGATTAATAATTGTCAGGATCGTCCAGTTGACTACAGTGATAGTTATTTATTCATACAAAATACTACCCTGTCATACAAAATATCGAAGTCAATATGAAACGTAATTTCAAGCCATTTGACTGAACTTACAAACAGTTTATAAAAGATTATTGTTGAACGAGACACTGAATTAGAAATAACATTGCAAAAGGTACGAGAATAAGTCGGCAGGTTGTGATGGTCTAGTGGCTAAGTCCGTGCCTGAAGTGCGTGAGGTTGGAAGTTCGAACCCTACCATAGCGGTTTTTTTGTTTTGTTGAAAATATTTATGATATTAGTAAACAACTTTCAGGAAGGGTTTCTGATCATTTGAAGCAGAAATAATGAGGTAAAATGAAAGAAAGCATTTTTTTTATCTTGACCGCTTGTGGTGTTCTATTGAAGATAATTAAAGTTACTCTAGACAACGAAACGCTGATTCCAATTATGTGTATGTCTGGGTATGGTGTAAGAACGGTGTAAAAATTACAAATAATATTATGCCAAAATATCAGGTTTGAAATTCGTAAATTATGGCTGACGCTATCTTATTTTTTAATATGTAGGCCTATACGCATAAAGAAAAACATTGCAAACGTGTTGCATAGAAATATTTTTAATTGATCATAATACTGACGGGCCTACACCATAGGCCTAACAGAACAAGAGAGAAAAAAATCGAAATGCTGTAGGATTCGAACCTTCAACCTCTCGCACTTCAAACCACGGCGTCAACCACTAGACCATCACAACCTGCTGTAACATTCTCGTATCTTTTGCAATCTTATTTCTCATTCAGGGACTCGATCAACAATAATATTACTTTTTATATTGACTTCAATATTTTGTAAGTCAATGCAGTATTTTACTTGAATAAAGAAATATCACTGGAGTCAACTGGACGATTCTGACGATTATTATTCGATATAATGACAAGGCCGGCTGATATTTTGCTAGTGACACTTGTCACTAACGGGACACGCACGATTGAGACACGGGCCGTTTTGAGAGTAACTTTCCAACCTACGACTCGATTGTTCCACCAATCATTTTCACTGAAAATTTAATACAAGTTCAAGTTAGTTAATATCTATCATTACAGAAAAGCATAAGACCGGCGTTTGCTCATAGTTGTAGATATAACCATTTTGGTGATCGTGACATGCAATTGTTCTCATTTTCCCGGCCACTTTGGACATGTTCAAGCTTCTTCATTTTCAATATTATTCAACTTTTACTCGTTTTTTGTTCTTTGCACAAATGTTTGGTATCTTATCCGTGATCATGGTACACAATTTAAGCAAAAAACGCCCCATGTCTCCCATTTCTGGAGCTATTTCGCTAAAACATGTTTGCCGGCCAAATTTTCAACATTTAGTTACGTAACCCATGTTCACCAACCCGTAAAATTTTTCTATCGAACAAAAGAGGTCACGAAGTTGCCGTCGTACTGAAACGATTTACGTCTAATTGCCTTCAATCTATAGTTAGTGGTCGTTCATGATTATAACCGCGTAGAACCTTTTGTTACTTAAGGAAAGTGCTCTATAGGCCTATGTGATTGATTGCAAATCGATAATTCGCGGCTTGGCGACTGATTGTAGATCACTATGAATTGGAGGAGCCTTTTGTAAGCTATTTGACCCCGATCTTATTGTTAGAATACAATAGCTACCTTCTGATTACGTTTCCATATCAGGCCAAAAGGATGTATGCTTTGTGTCAGATGTATATACTGTACTTCTTTTGTCGTGGTATGAAATTAGAGACCAAAAGTCCCGAAGCTTTATTATAAAAAGTACAGATAAAACGCACTCTTCTTTTGGATTTTTGAGACAAGAACTATTTTGTGTGCAAGATAACACGGATAGATTTTCTTTTGAGACTTTAAATTCCTTGTAAATCGTCATTTTTACCGAGGTTTGTTGTAATTTTTCGTTTCCATGAAAGTGGTCAAGAAAAAGTTCAAAAATATCACATTTTTGGCCGGCAAATTAAAATTTTATTCAGGCTATCTTGCATCTTCGACTTTAAAGTAAAGATATATGTGGGACATTTCATATTCTTTGAGGAGTTTTCATAATGTTTATGTCAAAAAGATCATGGTTCAATACAAAACAATCACCAAAAATATTCACTTGCCAACTTGATATAATTTATTTTGAAGACGGTCCCTGCATGCATGCATACATGGGTGCAGGCAGCTAGTCTCTGTCCGAGACGATAAGTATGTATTAAAGTTGCTTTATTTATATTCATACAAATGGGATACAAACAGGGCAAGAAAGTTGTTCTTCGGATTCCTTCTTACTATATATTTTATTTCAAGGTGTTTAGTAAACATATGTTATTCTTAGCGGGCTTATTTTCAAATAGTCAAGTTTTATGTGTAATGTGGCAGTTTTGCAAACATTTCACAGTAAATCTTTTCAAAAACGAAGAGAGACTTGTTTCAGTCTATAATTTTATTTTTTTCAATGCATTAGGGACGCACCATTTGATATCAAGGTTGGGGGGGGCTAGGTCGTGACAATTTTTTTAGTAGGCCTACCTCGGTGAAGCAATTTTTAGCACCTCGATAAAGCAAATATAGTTTTACATTTTGTAGCGCCTAAATTTCGCGTAGCACGAAAAACGTTCTTCTTATGTTAAAATGAGTTCATATCATATCAGGGGCGTAGTCAGCTTTCGTGGTCAGAGGTGAAAAATAAAGGTTTTTGGGAAAAGACAAAAATAATCATCAATTTGAACCGGTATTATTGATGGGATATGTACATATACCGATTTTTTAGCGAGACTGTAGGGCCTCCAAAAACCGGGCCAAAACGTTTTTATTGAGACAATGCGCGCGCAAAAATTTGGTATTTTACATTCCTTTTGGTTGGTGAATGGTGCACCTCTGGTTGGTGCATGATCGGGTAATTTTGGTGGGAAACAGACTCCTTGCCCCCTTTCTTTTCCTATGCCTTCCCGATTTCTTTCATTTTTTGATATGCGGGCACTCTTTTCAGGGAGCACTCTGCCCCCGCTGGTTAGTACGCTTCTGGTTCAAATGGTGAGTTTTAGCATGTTTTTTTTTTTTCATGAATTTTTTCAAAGGATTATTTTCTTCAAAATAATAGATTCATGTGAGGATATCTCACCAAAACCATACTCGGATCCATCCCCACATATGGCTCCTATCATCACGTGGCATAGATTTCTTTTTGACTTTGGGGTGGGTGAATTTTCGCTCACAGAATAACTTTTCACAAACAAATGCAAACAAAATACTTGCCAGTTTGAAGCTAAAATAAATATATCTGATGAAAAATGGAGCATCCTTGCCACCAAATCTTTTTTCTGGTCCGAGGTGGAGCAATTTTTTTTTTGGGGGGGTCTGAGGTGAAGCAATTTTTTTTTGATCAGATGGCGCGGCGTGACAATTTTTTTCCAAAAAACTATCCAGCCCCCCCCCCACCTTGGTATCTAATGGTGCGTCCCTTATATAGGTTTATACAAGACATGTAGTGTTGTATTTTTTTTTTTTTTTCAACATCGAATTGATTACATAACTTGGGTCACGGCCGGGCGTTCGTTGCATCAATCAAAGAAGTTTAGTCAGACTAATTCCGGGGGGGGGCACACTCCCACTTTGGAGGTGACGCGTACTAGTATGTAGGGCTGTTAAGACCCCCCCTTTTCAGCATCCCTGTCACCCAAAGACCCTATATTTTTTACGAGCACATGCTCTGTCACCCGAAGACACCCTATTGTTCCATTCGATCTGTCACCCAAAGACCAGTGCCGCACCGGGATGAGGTGCAGGGGAGGGGGTGATGTGATGCAATACTTATCCCAGGGTGTTAAATTATAGGGCGAGCCTTTTTGGCGGGACAAGGGGGGAACAAATATTGGCACAGGTATAGGTACTATTTGCACCGTTTCGATATTGCGACCTAAAATGTGATGTAGAAACATGTCAGGATAGGCCTAAATTCAAATGGTATAAGGGGGAATATTTTTGGCATGTCAAAATATTTTGATGCATAGGCCTAATAGTAGTCATGAATGATCTTTACCTATTAAAACCAAAAGGAACTGTTTTTGTGTCACTATGTGTGAAAAAATCGTTTTGATTAACGATAGTTGTAGGTTCGGAAATACTAAAAAATGCCATTTTGCCGAATTTAATAATTGCGAACCGGGCTGGTACAAGTAAAATGGGGACTTTTGGAGTTGCGAACAGTCAAAATCAAGGGTCTTTCTTGGCTTTTTGGTTGAAAGTCCCAGAAATATGAGGAATGAGCAATTTTGAGGTCTTTTAGAGCTAACTTTATCAAAATCAAGGGTCTTTCGGAGTTCCATTTTGGTAAAATATGGAAGGTCTTTCGGAGCTGCGAAATCCTAAAGGAGGGTCTTTCCGGGGGAGCATACCCGTATGGTCATTTGTGTTAAGTGCCCTTCCCCCCGTGATTACAATGCATTTGCCACTTCCGAAAGGAACTGCATAGTAAGAGGCAAGGTTCATTATTGATTGGAGATTCAGTAGGCCCTATAGAGACAAGTACGGTAATAGCATTACGGTGCATGCGCTTTTAAAATTCTGTAATCAATAAGAGCTAATAAGTATAATGAACAAAATCATTTCCGACAGAACGACGGATAGCACAGTAGTATAAGCGCTCGACTGTGAAACCGGAGGTTGAGGGTTCGAACCCCGGCAGAATTTTAATTCAGATAATTTTCTTTTTCTTTCGTGAAGAATAATAATAATTGAATCCGTCTTATAAAATTTAACATAGTGTAGTAGAATCATGGATAGGCCTATGTGTTATCAGATAAGATCTTCTGTAGATTACCATATCAAAAGAATTTCGTAGTTTTATCAAGCAAGTTTCTAAGTGTGCCCCTAATCGTGGTTTGTATAGAATTGAGGCTATAGCTTTGTTTGCTAGTAACCAATGACAGAGCCGCTACGATATTAATTGAAAACAGGTCACCGCAAGAGGCGCTGCATTTAAGACGCAGCCTAAAAACTTTATTACGGGACAAAACAGATGTGAGGTACCTGTCCAATATTCATAGGCATCTTTCGATCTCAAACATTCCATCAAATAACATGCTAATGACCCACCGTGCAGGGCGTGATAGTTACGTTATGAATGGCATGACGTCATTATATACACAATGGGATCTGGGTGAACGCATTTTCAATTGGGGTTTCTTTTATATCGCTTTTCGTGCAATTTTTAATGGTACTATAATATTCACTGATAGTTTAAAGCAATTTGTTCCTGGTTTTTATTCTCTTTTTCCGTGCATCGTGACTTACTTTAGGACTTATGAATTATTATCAGTATTCCAAAATTAGGTTTTAAAATTTGGGAAATATTACGTTGAAATAAAATCTGTGAATATAAACTAAATAAAATATTCATTTACTATAATACACATACAATGTAATGGCCGGACTTGATGTTTTATACCGGGGTTTTATAGGCCTAGTTTTTGTATTTTGGAAATGCTGTTTATTGGTTTTCTTTTCCGTAGGCCTTTACAATTTACGAACAGATATTAAAGAAGAAAAATATTCCATTTATTTGCGTTTTTGCAATAACATGCGGGGCCTGGATCTGGACGAGGGCATCACGAATTACGTCACCCCTCCCCAAATAATGATTGTAGTTTCTGCTCATTTGCTTGTGCGTTGCCACAGCAGTCTGATAGATGTGCATGCGCGGTGCGATCCTCTCTATCTCATTTACATACGAAATTGATTACTCGCATGGGGTCACATCAGGTCAATGCGTGATAGCTGAACGAACAACTGTTGTTTATTCATTACTACTGAACCCGGGGGGGCCACTCAAATATAATGATGTAAGCATGCGTGACCAAAAAAACGCGTGAAAAGGGGTGTTTTTTCTTGGTTGGGCACGTTACGCGCGTGACGCGTTAAGGGGGTAAAAAACGGTGATTTCCATGAAAAGGGGTAGTTTTAAAATCGTTTGTAACGCATTTAGGGTACCATTTTAATCCGCTTTTCAAATCTGCTGAAACTCTGATTCCGAAAAAAGTTTATTCCAGTGCCGGAATTCCCCGTTCGTATGTTAAATGTTTACAGCATGCTCCAAACCTGAAGTGTCACTATGTTATGCAAATATATTTCATGACGTATTACATGTGATTTAACCATGGCCTCGTACTTCTATGTAAAATACCGTTTAGATAAAAAAAAACCGTGCATATTAATTATAATTAATGACGTCATATAAAATTATGATGGTATATAGTTCAGTGGACAAACGGGGAGACGAAAATCCGGGACGAAAATATCATGTATTTCAAAAAGATTTTCAGGACCTATTATAGATTCCTCACATTATTTACTACTCCTGCTGGTAGATTTGTGAGTTCCCCTTCTCTGGATTGCATTAGGAAATTATAGGCCTATTTGCAGTAGAAAGCATGAAAAGGGCACACGATACAGGGACACGATATTCAACTTTAGGTGCCGAATTCGGAACCAACTACGATGTGAATACTGCTTATAAACGTTGCCTCTGGATAAATTACGCTGTATATTGGTATTTTATATTCTCACAAAACTACTTTACGAGAATCCAATCAGATTCATGTAACAAGCTACGAATCTGAAGACCTCATATGGTAGGCCTATATACACTCTGAATTCATTGTGTCAGTATTTATATTTTGGTAGACTTTAGTGTTCAATGACAAGTTTGTAGGCTTACAAAAAATTGTTCAATTTGTCAAAATCCATCAAAACTTGTAAAGTGGATCAAATTTAGACAAAAACTTGTTTAGCGGGTCAAATTTAGACAAAACTTGTTTAGGGGATCAAAATTAGACAAAAACTTGTTTAGGGGGTCAAAATTAGACAAAAACTTGTTTAGGGGGTCAAATTTTTTGAGAAATCGCACTAAAAACTTGCTTAGGGGGTCATTTTGCTCACAGAGGAAAACTTGTTTAGGGGGTGTTCGAAAAAAAATTTGGTCACGCATGCGTACACTCTCATATTTGAGTGGCCCCCCCGGGCTACTGAAACAGCAGTGCACTGTGATTGGCTATATGTAAATTAAGCATTGGGGTATCAGCTAATTATAGTTTGTCCTCTTGCCCATGTTAACTTGTTGTAATGATTTGTCCGCCCTTTTTTTTAATTTACTAATGCTTTTTGATGCCCCCTTCGTTTTTGCCGCCACTGTTTTTGCCGCCCCTTCTTCTTCCGCCGCCCCTTCATTTTGGCCGCCCCCTGCTTTTTCCCCGGGGGGCCCCCACAGCCCCCCCCCCCCCAAAAAAAATACGCGCATGGATGACCCATGCCCACAGCACATGCCCCGCCTCTTTACATGACCTGCAGTGATTTTTTCCCGGGGATTTTTTTATAGTGTTGATTTGTTAGTTATGTTATGATTTAGCAAATTTAAGGGGCAGTAGTTTCTATCTTGCAAACATTTAAACAATGTTATGTGGGCAGCCCGGGGTGGGCAGCCTACTTTAGAACAGGAAGCTTTTTATACCATGGTTCTTTTTTATTATGGCTATCATCGATAGGGAAGTTGGAGCTGGTAAGGGTCAATATATAACAAAAAATATCATCTGATTGCCCAGGATTTGAGTTGCTCCGGAACCCCTGTGAGAAGTCCCCCCGATGGAATGATATTAAGATTTTGCCTTTTTTTTTGTTCTTTTAGCCCATTTGCTGTTTGCGTTGTCGCGTGAGGCCAGTCCCCGGGAGTCCCAGGACCCTCCTCCACCGTTCAAAAGCTGTTGCCCCCTCGCCCACACCTCAACCACACCCCCACCCCACTGCATTTGACCTACCATAATGGGTAGATTTATTTTCAAATTTCCAACCGATAACGATAACGTAGGCCTACGTATTGGTTTTGATTTAGTACCTTTTTGGGCGGGTGCGGCGTGCCGCACCCGCCCTATATTCTCGGACTATTGACCTACTTTTTCACATGCCGCAGTGTTGAGAAAATATTCGTGCCGGTTATATCCCAAACACCCACAGAGGTGATAGTTTACGGCGAGTTTTGTAATTATTACTTGATTTTGATATGTAAGTAATACGATAAAGTCGTCATAGGCAGTAATGTGTTTGTATTAAAAGAAATAACAAAAATAATTATTTAAGTAATAGAAATACTATTTGGAAATTGCAGCAAGATTTGCAGATGTTTTTATTTGAACAGTTTTGCTTGTTTTCCTAATCTTTGGCCTAAATTAATATATATCATTTTATACTGTACTGACAGCTTCGGCATGTACTTAAATTCGGCATGTACTTAAATACAGCTTGTATGTGCATTGTGTTCAGTGTGTACATAGGCTATTTACTTTTCAAATCTTGTGACAAATAGTGCTTGCTGATGCTTGTATAAGGTATTATAGACAAATTATTAGAATGCATGTGCACCAGTATATATATATATCAAAAATGTGAAAAATATCAAATTTTAATAATTTGTCATAAAATTTATATTATATCGTGAATTTCAAAAAATGAAAATTATTTGATATCAGAAAGACATGCATTCTGAATACGAAGCATGTCTTTCTGATATCAAATAATTTTCATTTTTTGAAAATCACAATATAATACAAATTTTATGACAAATTATAAAATTTGATATTTTTCTAATTTTTGATATATAACAGTCCTCGAAGTAAATTTTATAAATCTAATGTTATATTCTTAAAGTGTATGTAGCTGGGAGGAAAAGCCGACGATCAATTGAAAATTTTGACCTTTCATATTGAAGATATGGATTTTTTTCCCAAAAGACCAATTTTTTTGGGTGTTTTGGGAAAATAAATCCATACCTTCAATACGAAAGGTCAAAATTTTCAATTGATCGTCGGCTTTTCATCCCACCTACATACACGTTAAGTATAAATCATCAGATATATAAAGTTTACTTCGAGTACTGTTAAATATCAAAAATATCAATTTTTAATGATTTGCCATAAAGTGTGTATTACACTGCGAATTTCAAAAATCAAAATTATTTGATATCAGAATGACATTCTTCGTATTCAGAATGCAATTCGATATGTCTGATGTGCTCTAATGTCCCACAATAAATACTGTCCAAACGTTCATACCCCTTCCCTTAAAGATGCCAAAAAACATTAGTTTTACTAATGTATGAAAATCCCAAACCCATAGTGTCCTGTACTATAGCATTATTCAGTTAGAGGGCAATATACTCTGTTCAGTAGATAGCATTAATTTTAAATTACAATTTTCAGTAGATAGCATTTGTAATTAGAGGGAAACATGCTATCTTCAGTAGATAGCATTGTTTCATGCGAGTAAATTCCTATATTCAATAGATAGCATTGTTTCATTGGAAGGCAATATGCTATATTCAGTATATTAGCATTGTTTCATAGAGGAAGGATATATGAGAATAAAATGCTTCAGTAATAAAAAAAAAATCTTCAGTATCTTCAGCTATCTACAGTAGATAGCATTATTTAGTTAGAGGGCAATTTCAGTATACAGTAGATACCATTATTTCATGAGTAAATTGCTATTTTCAGTAGATAGCATATGCTATCTTCAGTAGATAGCATCGTTTCATTGGGAGGCAATTGCTATAGTCAGTAGATAGCATTGTTTCATTGGAGGGCAATGTGAGAACAAAATCATCAGTAGATAGCATTATTTAGTTAGAGGGCAATATACTCTCTTCAGTATGGTTTCATACGTTTTATTCAAAATCTTGGGATTTTGTCAAAACTACAGCACCTAAAGCCTCTTGTTATTTTTGTTGCAAGTTACCATATTTCCTATATTGGTCAACCCCTTCTATTAAACGCCCCCACCATTTGTTCAAACAAGACGTTTAAAAAATGCCGAAATGTCTATTTGTGTAAGCAAGCTTAACACTGTCCACATGTGATCAGTAATGGTCGAAAGTGACATCACAAAACCTGGAAGTGAACCGGTTCAACCGAAGTCATTGATCCCAAGTTCATATTTTTTTCCAGCATTTTTTTGTAAAAATGACCTTTTAATAAACACCCCTTTTGGAAAATGCATTGTCCCCAGGGTTGTTTAATAGAGGAAATGTAGTTTATTAGTTTATTGAAGTACATTACAATTGTGTAAATTCTTTTTTTGAAAAACACAAGGGCATCCTCCTCAGTAAGTGTTACAATATGGCTTTAAATGAGGGTTTACCCAAGTGTGAATTTCATTTTCTAATTTCAAAAACTTGTTGAGCTTTCAAAACAAAGGAAAGTAAACACACAAAATTTAAACTTAACTGTTTTATTTTATTGCAAAATGAATTTAACAAAAAAGCAAGTAATTTTCATGCAGTGTTCAATGTTCATACAACTATGATAATGGATTGACCTTGAGATAGGAATTTGTTTCTATTTTTTTCGCCTATCTGACCCCCGAAAGCGATCGAGCGATATAGCTCCAAGGTCACATAAAATGGTAACAATTTCAATATTAAAATAAAAATTAATAAAAACCATGTAAACTGGCCTCAAAAAGAAACTTATATTTTTTCACAAGGTCATATCTTAAAATCCTCTCCATAAAATGAACACAAATTGCACACAGGATTACTTCAATACTCTACTCTAAACACATGTCAGTAACCAAGCAGTTGTCCAACTGACACAACAGTAAATACGGAACAGCTGCCGGGACCACATTCACAGGCGAATAACTGCAACCCAACAAAAGACATCTGTTGGGATGCGAATTTTGGTCCAGAAAGGTGTTCCATGTCAGTGCATTTTGCTGTTGTGTCAGTTGACCAACTGCTTGGTTACTGACATGTGTTTAGAGTAGAGTATTGAAGTAATCCTGTGTGCAATTTTTGTTCATTTTATGGAGAGGATTTTAAGATATGACCTTGTGAAAAATTATAAGTTTCTTTTTGAGGCCAGTTTACATTTATACAGAAATCTATTTAAAAATCTGGACTTGTGTCACTAGTTACCAATGGAGGTAGATTGTTCTTTATTGCACATACATTTTTAATATTAGGCGGCAAAAACAAGATCCTGTTCTACAGGCTGACTGCCAATTATACAATACAATACAATGGAAAGAGCATTTACAAAATAAAAACCTTAATATTAGTGCTTAAAACTACATTTGAAGGTGCATCTTAAAAATATATATACAATATCAATTAAAACAGGTTAAGGAAACAAACAAGCGGCTTGGCCAGGATTTTTTTCTGTTAGAGGCTAAATGGTCCTAAAAATGTTTTTCAAACAAATTTTGAAACTTTTCAAAAAATTTATTCAAAATCAATCAACATCGGCCAAAAACAGCTGCTTTTTAACGTCATACAGCTAAAAAAAATATATCCTCAAAAGCTCCCAAAATGCAAAATCTGGGTAGGCTGAACCTTTAGAACATATTTCTTGGTCGCCTTTCATCAAATCAGATTTTGAGCATACATTAGATTAGAATGCATTTACTACTAGACAATGAAATTATTAAATATATTTTTAATGCCAAATATACAAGCCTGCATAATTATTAGGCTGTAATAGTTTTGGACTGAAGAAATAATCTCAAAGAGACACTTGATATATCTCATAATAACAAAATGCACTTTACAAATTGAACAAAAATTTAAAATTTGCAGTAATTTTGAACCAAAGTTACATGTGATGCCGCACATGAAAAGTCAGAACTTCGCAGGTGAGGTCAATTTTGAGTTCAGTATATTTCTGCTTTGAAAGCATTTTGCAAGCTTTAGAATGTCACCTCATTTGCTAAAATTGATCATGGCTATATTGATCTATTTTCCTTATTTTTTTTATGTTTTTTGCCACAAAGTCCTCCCTTTTCATGTATCACATACAACATGAAGATAAAATACAATCAATTTTCAAATTACAGTGGCAGCAAAAGTACTGGATGACCAGCATCCATGCCCTCAGCAGCAGCCGCTATTTATATATCTCATCTTAGCAGAATTGTTCACAGAATAGAGGGTATGCAATGCGACGTCACTCATTTAAATAAAATTCTGTCCTCCATAAGGTACCACGGGAAAATTCGCATGATAGTACAATAAAACGTGTGATAGGTATGAATGGTTGTGTAATCGATCTAGAGGCCTGTCCCTCTGTCATCTTAAGTTATCTTAGAACTGTCCTCCAGCATGGCTGCCACCCGGGCTGCCATTTTGTTCCGGTTGGTTTATTGCATACACTCTATTGCATGTGAAGTTATTTAATCATGCAAGTTACTCTAATTGATGAAGGTGACTGGATACTGCTATTTTATTCAAATGCTTTCCTGTTCTGTATGTTGATTATGGTACTTCCAGTGTTCCAAGGGGACAATGTTCTTGTTTGAAACAGTCTTTTGTTTGCTTGGAACATTTGATAGGTTTTGCTGTGACAGGTGGGTGCATGGTTGAACTAGAGATGGACCAGGCACAATCAGATACCAAAACACTGTAAAATAAAGTAAACAAGTGATTAACTAACAGGACATATTATACTCATATTAAACAATGTTTGTTGTATCTGATCCAGAAAATGCACTTACTTGTGAGTCGTCGTTGGGCAGGAAAAACCTCATGTGTCATTGGCCCCTGAACATGCTTAAAGTAAAACCTCCTATGTAACTGGTGGGCAATTTTGTTTTAAACATGTTCATGGGCCACAAACACTGGAGGTTTTTCCTGCCCAACGATGTTGTGTACGTTGTTACCTTTGTCAACACTTGATGAACACTTGTTGAATCATAATATTTTATTAAGACATATTTTGTGTGTAAAATTCCAGTTATGTGGTCACTTTGGATGAGAGAACCCACTAGTTATTAATACGCATTGGTCACGTGTCCAGAAAATTTTCCTGTGAAAATTTACCTATTAATGTTTACTGTAAAATATCAGTCCAAGTTGATCTTCCGGTTTTTAATTGTCAACATTTCACACTTGGTTTAAAGGGAGGGGGTTGGCCTCCAAACAAAAGGAATTTTGAAGTTATAGGACCTCATTGAACTTTTGGTTTGTTCCCTTATGTGGATCCAAATTATTTCTACTGTGGCAATTTTTTGATTAATACTGTCTGTGGAAATCTTTTAAAATGATACTTACCTCTGTATGCAAGTTACAACATGGAGGCAAAACCAACTTCCTTGGATACTTCCTCGGATCATGAAAATACTATAACAAAGAAAATACAGACAATTAATTTACTGGTCACAAAGTTGCTGTTTCTTAGCCGACTCTAGTGTGATTTAAGGGGACATTAGCAGATTTATCAGTATTTGAAGCAATTTGGTCAAATTCACTGCAATATCCTTAGATTTTTCAAAAGTATGTACATAGAGGATGTAGTGATTGGTAAAAAGATTTGCAGTTATTGAATTCAATTGAACTCAATAGCACCATTCTATCAATTACAATTTGATGCAATTTCAAAATATTTACCGCAATTTCCAGATTTGTTGTGATCAGCCACCATTCAGCATAATTGTATGCAAGTTAAAGCTATTTTTCACTAAACTGCAAAAAACAGTAATTTGTTTGATTATGAGTGATTTACCATTTTCCCCTTGTGACATACAGCTACAATTTTGGTTGGTTTAAGGTCCACATATTGGTGAACATCTTAAAAATGTGCCCAAAAAGGAACTAATTTGGAAGTCTGAACATCACATAGGATTTGATTTTTTTAATGAAAATATTTCCGTAGTTTAACATTCCCAGTTAACTGTACTTACATGGTTCAGGGACCTAAACTTCATTCATCGAAATAGGAAGACATCTAAAAATCGTTAACGTCTAAACCATCTCATCAAATCCAGGCATCGATATCTGCAAAATACAACAATCAAATTAAAAAATATTAATACACTGGTTTTTAAATCATGTCAGCATCTCTTACAAAGAATGTGCCAACACACAGAACATTTTACCTTGATCACATAACCCTCTGCAAGAACAAAGACATACACAACATGCATACATACAAACAATGCACATCACAATAGGTAACGGAGTCATGAAAATTTTATGGGTAAAATTATCCAAGAGAGTGATAAGGAATCCTTGAAGACGGGGTAAATTCTCGGCATAAATTTGAGGTTTTAGTGCTGTGAAACAGACACCGAACTCCATATCATAGGTGATGCTTACCTGATATAATCATTCTGTAAATTCCGAAGATGCCTATCATGGTAAACATGGTAACATCCTGAGGGCTCATCCTGAAGTATGTGGCCAATCCAACTACTTTTCTTGAATGGTCCTGGTTTTATAGTGGTATTTGGTGTACAGCTCATCACTGTTTGTTACTCATTTAATGACATCGATGATACATAGGCAGTTGGTAAATAAACTCCACCGATTTAGCAAATCCATGACCTGACAGAATAAAATCACTTACGAAAACAAAAAGGGTGTCAGTAAAAAATGCAATGAAAACAGGAAAAGAATGCTCCAATCACCAAGCATTGGCCCACTTTCTGAAGACAACAGAAGACAGTCCAGGCAAGCACAAAACGAAAACAACACTCGTACTGCCCACCTTGTTTGAATGAAATGCTTCTCATGAGTAGGTTCTATGTACTGATGCAAAAATGCAGACTGGTATCTCTAACCTAACCCCAACCCTAATCCTAGTTCTAACCCTCCCCTACCTCTAAACCTAGCCCTAACCCTAGCCCCTGGCCCTAACCCTATCTCTAACCCTAGCCTAACCAGATACCAGACACTGAACTCCCGATCAATATATAGATCTACTCACTTCAGTATTTCTTACAAGCATGATGAACAGCAAGGATGTTATCTGCGCATTATGCAGGACTCAAGAGGTCGACATGGAGTGGGTTTCATACTCAGCAATTCAAGTAAAATGCTCCTTCACTTCCTCATCCTGATGCACTCCTCGCCCTCCTCATCATCCTTCTCCTCAGGGACAACACAAACACATACAAAAACATACAGAAAGCAAAATACTGACCATTTATTGCCTCCTCTTCTGTCGTAACTCCAATTCCCGTCTCCACAAAGCCATCTGAAACACAAAAATAAAACAAAAATAGAATAGAAATGTTAGTACATAAAATAATACAGCTATGCGCACCCTCTCCCCCCCTGCCACTTCCCTATACCTTGCACTTGAACACAACATGAACAAAACAAAATAGACGCAAACACAAAACATACATAAAAACAAGACATAAAACATGAAACAAAAAACATTAACATAAAACAGACATATAGACAGACAAAGACTGGCACGATCTCGGGAGCCACTCCGAGACGTGCGAGTCTTGAGGAAGGAAGCCAACTCGATCTCGGAGAGCCACTCTGAGACGAGAAAGCGCTGGGAGGAAGCCGGCTCGATCTCGATCTCGGGTAGCCACACCGAGACGAGCCAGCCGGCTAGATCTTGGGCAACCACCCTGGGATAGGTAGATACCCAAGATGGGAAGGGGCACCGATCGCCGACAGTACTGTCTTGGTGATATACAGTAGCAATTGTACAGTACAATTGGTCGGACAGGAATACATACATAAAAACATGACATAGAACATGAAACAAAAAACATAAAACAGACATAGACAGACAAAGACCACAAAGTGCACAAACAAGACAAGACAGACAAACATACAGATATACAGTAGAGACAAACACAAAAGAAAAAGAAGACAGACAGACAGACAAAGACAATAGACGGACAAAATGGGCACCGGTCGCCGACAGTACTGTCTTGGTGATATACAATAGCATTTGTACTGTACAATTGGTTGCAATTGTACAGTACAATCGGTCGGACAGGAATTTATTTCTGCAAGAGCGGTCAGAGACATACACAGGGGCGGACTGGCCACTGTGGCGTTGTGGCGATCGCCACATGGGCCGCTTGGTTCTGGGCCGCTCAGGGCCGGTTGCTCAAAAAGAAGAGAAAAAGGAAGAAAAAGGAAAAGAAAGGAGAAGGGGAGAAAAAAGAGAAAGAGAGAAAAGGAAAAAGAGGAGAAAGAAAGGAAAAATAGAAGAAAAGGGGAGAGAATGGGGAAGGGGTATTTATAGGCCCTAGGGCCTGAGGCATAGGTCCGAGAGCCGAAGGCGTAAGGCCCAAGACATAGGCCCTAGGGCTTAAGGTATAGGCCCTATTACTAAGCTATTATAGGCCGGCCACTACACCGTCGCGGCATCACCTACAAATGGCGTTTTGAATCAATTCTCTAGACCGTAAACACAGCAAAAGGCCAATACTCTAGATGCAATACAGTAAAAATTTTAAATTTTAAGCCAACAGCAAAATATTGGGCTGGCTGTCAATGGAATATTGGTATTTCATTGTGGCTGCGGAATGAGGCTAGGGCCGGTATGGGCATTTGGTATAAGGCAGACATAGGAGAAAGAAAGGAAAAGAAGAAAGGAGGGGATCATTGAGGAGGATGAGTAATATAAGGGCCTACACAGTGTGCCCGCTGTTTGTCTGCATAGTGATAGGGCCTGAGGCCTGTAGAAATAGGGGCTGATAGGCCTACAGGCACTCGACTTTCGAAGTGACGGGGATGTGCAGACATGGGACACCAGTTTGAAACTATACAATAATGCTATAGGGGTCTTTTGGTGAGAGCTTCGACGCCATATAACCAAGGGGGTCATTCAGTAAGGAGGCCTCAAAAGGAGGTTCTTTCAGTGAGACTGGGACAAAACTTGGGTCTAAATATAAAAGTTTACAAATTTTTGATAATTGTTTTTCAAAAGTCATCAAAATGGGATTTTTTTTGAGAAACAACGATGAAAGACTACCAGAAATTTGTCAAAAATTCTTTACAAAGGGAGGTCTTATTGTGACAGGAAAAGAAAAAATAGCCTGGGTCATTGAGTGAGGAGTTCAGTAAATCAGTAAGAAAAAAAAAGGTGGTCATTGAGTGACAGGGAGTTGAAAATGGGGTTAATGTGGGTTGTGGCCGCACTGCACGCACATCGCTTCACTCATTTTTAGTGAGTGCCCCCCCTCCCGGCCTTTGGCCCTTTGGACCACCATCAGCTGTCAAAACTAGCACGGCTAGACCATCATTCGAAAACCTCTGGGCTGGGGTGCTCCTTGTAATGCAGGGATTACATTACTACATAATACTTATAGCCACATTACTCAGTTCAATACTCAAACCAATTTCTTTCCCTTTTGATGTTTCAACTCATAGGCGTAGATCCCGGGGATGGGGGATAAATCCCCCCCCCCCAATATTTTAAATGGGATGGTCCATACAAGCCCCCATGGTGACACCTGTAGGTCTATGTGAGTTTCTGACCAAATCAATCTCATATTTGGTCATTTTAGCCTAAAAAGTGTCAATTTTTTCGCGCTTCGCGCGAATTTATTCCACTGCATCATCACCAGTTTAGCTTCAATATGCCAAAAATGTCTGTGCGCTTCACGCGCATTTGTACAATAAACTTAATGTCGCCAAAAGGTGCTATTTCAAGAATATTTTTCCAACCCCAATGTCAAAAATATCACGCTCGCTATGAAATGATCAATGCAATTTTTGCCAAAGCTCACTACCATTCGCTAGATGCTGTGAACTACCAAATCGCAATAGTTTAAAAAGTTGCTATTAACCTTTACCCAGTAGGCCTGAACAATTTTTAGCATTTGTCTTTTAATGATTGAATATATACTCACGATATGATAACACAGTTCTGCAACGATGTAATTCTATATGTGTGCAAATGAGTCAAAACATACTTATAAATTGAATAACTGTTGGTTTGATCTTGATTATTGCAAGTGAGTGACAATGGATAAAGAATATTTCAAGTCTGTACAAATGGAATTTGGCTTCAGAAATCATTGTCAAATCCGGGCTTCCTGACCCCTAGAATAGCTAAAACCCTTAGTTGTCCGGGGGCTTCGCCCCCTGCACCCCCAGCGGCCCTTACGCGGGCCCCTGCACCCCATGCGCTAGTCGCTACGCTCGCTGCGCTCTATTTGAGTAATAGGGCCGGTCTTAATAAATTTGCCACGGCCGCCTAAAACCACCAGTCCGCCCCTGGACATACAAGACACATAGAATCAGGAAGGAAGGAGTTAGGAAGGAGGAAAGACATGACAATGAAACAGAACAAGCATGAACACATAATTAAAAGCTTATTCAAGAATTTCTATTTCTAGCTTTTGACTGCAAAACAGCAAATCAATTACTTACCAAACGCTATTAAAATTTGCTTAAATTTAAAAGCCACTTTCTGTGCCATTTATGTTTTTACATACTTGGAACCCTTCACCATACTTGGAACCCTTCACCATTGTCCCCAAGTGTTCACCAACTGTCAGTACCATTCACCATTGCCATCCATTCCATAACAGATATATTAAACTGCATACATTGATCTTCTGAAATGTTAAGTGTCAAATCATTCTCAGGGCCGGATTTACCATTGGGCCAGATGGGCCCGGGCCCAAAGCACCCAAAAATTGCCCTGTGTAGTGTGCATCTTCCATTTTAGCCGAAAAACACCCATGGTTTGGGCCAAAATAGCCTACAAAAATTGCAAAATTTTGCGTGCTTCGCGTGCACTGGTCTGTTATATAGCAAAATCAGCTTCAATTCTGGCTAAAAGTCTAAAATTAAATATTTTCGCGCGCAAATTTCCTAGTAAAATCTAAAAACTTGGCCACTTGAGTACACCTTCCTCACGGTGCGTTTGGGGTCTCCAAATTTTGGCCTAAGTTGGCCCAGGACCCCCCCCCCCCCAAAAGGTAAATCCGGCCCTGATAATTCTTATTAAAATGATTCATTTTGAACAAATATTATCAATCCAAGTTCTGCAAAAACCCCAAGTCGTAATAACTATTTTTTTTTCGGGCGGGGGGATATGGGGGAGAAAAGTGAATTTCAGAGGGTGCAAATTTTGCGCACAATTGCAACAAAAGGTGCAAAATGCGCCATGATTGGTAAGGATGGATTGCAGGAAAATATAAGTTTTAGGGGTTAAATTAAGTGTGCTGATGCTTGTGGATCAACGTCTAGGCATTAATTGTGCCTGTGCGTAGGCATTAATTGTGCCTATAAATCATTGCGCTTTTTTTTAAAAAGAAAGTGGTAAGAAAGAGACCTTTTTATGAAGACGGGGCAAATTAATGAAATTTGGGGGTTTGTCAGTGCTGTAAGTATTTACCTGGTAGTGGTGTCCTGTCTCATTAAATCCAGCTGACCTCTTACAGTGGCCCAGTGGGTTGGGTTGAATGCAGGCTCGTCCTGAGGGCTCATCCTGAAGTATGTATCCAATCCAAATACTTTTCTTGAATGATCTTGGTTAGTGGTCTTTGCTGTACCTAGCTCGTCACTGCTTGTTACTCGTTCAATGACATTGATGATACATAGGCAGTTGGTAAGTAAGCTTCACTGATTTAGCAAAACCATGACCTGACAGAATAAAATCACTTAAAAAAAGTGTCAGTAAAAATGCAATGAAAACAGAACATAATGCTCCAATCACCAAGCATTCTGTGCCATTTATGTTTTTACATACTTGGAACCCTTCACTATTGTCCCCTAGTGATCGCCTCCTGTCATGTACATGTAGTACCATTCACCATTGTCATCCATTCCATAACTGATATATTAAACTGCATGTATTTTTCTTCTTAAATGTGTCAAATCATCCTTATTATTTTCAATGATTCATTTTGAACAAATATTATCAATCCAAGTTCTGCAAGAACCCCAAGTCGTAATAACTGTTTTTTGTTCAAACCGAGCACCTTTGAACCATTATAAAAGTTAAATATATCATTGTCAGTGATTAATTTCCTCAAAACACCTGTCCGGTTTCCTTCCCTTTATTAATGCAGTGACAATAACACTTTGCTTTGACACATCTCTGACAAATTTACTAATAAACTTAATATAACATTGATCAATGATCACATAATAGAATCATTTATAAACCTCTTGTCGTTGCGATGCTTACCTGGTAATCATTCGTTAAATTTGGTGGACGATGCCTATCATGGTAACCATCCCATGTTTGCTTCAACAATAACCTGCAAAATGGAAAATGTGTATTGTTAGAGGTTAGTGATAGACTGTACGGAGGAGGGGAGGGTCAAACAAAATACCTGGTACATCAAAACTACAAATATAATTTTAAAACATTAAAATACCTGCTAAGGAAATACATAGTTATTAGCATTTTAAAACATAATTTAATTGCACATGAGTTGTAGTTTTCCAAAATAGCGCCATTGCTTTCTCATGAAATTCAGAAATATGTTGAGGGGCTGTAAATAATAATAATAATTATATTAAAACTATTCATGTGCAGTGAAATTGTACCCATGCCATTGATGTAAAAGATGTGGAAATGTTTTTGTAATTTTATAAAGTAGCTCGTAAACATCTTTATGCAACCTAGTATTAAATAAACCATCCATTTATGATTGGAATCAGTGGCAGCGCAAGCATTAAAATATAGGGGGGTGGCTTCTATTAGGACTTTTAGGGTGATGTCCCCCATGGACAAAATTTGAATGCCGCATGATTTAATTGTAAAGATATACAGGGGTGTAGGAGGGGCAGCCACCCCTCTCCAAATACTAAGAACCAAAAAGGTCCACTTTGCGAGCGCAGAAAGTGAACAAAAATTGTGCTTTTTAGTCAAAAAAATGTCAGTTTGCCCATTTGCAAGCATAGCGAACGAAAAAAATAGGTTCTTTATGGCTTTCTTGGTCAAAAAAACTCGGCCCCACCCAAAATAAATTCTGGCTACAGGCCCCTGAGAATATGTAATGGTCAAAATGCAGCACATATCACAATAGCCAAGAATTGTAGGAAAATATTCACGTTTGATGGGTAAAATTATCCAAGAAGGTAAATTCACATCCTCATTTGGGGTTTCAATGCTGTAAATCAGACACTGGACTCCCGCTAAATCTATCATTTATTATTCATGCTTACCAGGTAATTATTCTGTAAATTCCGAAGATGCCTATCACGGTAACCATGGTAACATTGCCATCCCATGCTTGCTGGACTAATAAGCTGCAAGAAGGAAAATGGGTATTGTTATAGGTCAGTGATAAATTGTGCTCAGGAGTCAACAGTGGCGGCACCGGGAATTTTTTCGGGGGGGGCATGGGGAAAATTGAATTTCAGGGGATGCAAAATCAACCAATTTTGTGCACAATTGCAACAAAAGGTGGAAAAATGCACCCTGATTGGTAAGGATGGATTGCAGGAAAATATAAGTTTTAGGGGTTAAATTATACACTGTAAAGTGTGCTGAGGCTTGTGGATCAACGTCTACGCATTGTGCCTGTGCGTAGGGAACTGAAAATCACTGCGCTTTTTTTAAAAAAGAAAGTGGTAAGAAAGATTCCTTTTTATGAAGTCGGAGCAAATTAATGAAATTTGGGGTTTTGTCAGTGCTGTAAGTACTTACCTGGCAGTGGTGTCCTCTCTCATTAAATCCAGTTGACCTCTTACAGTGGTCCAGTGGGTTGGGTTGAAGGTATTGTAGATGTTAAGTGATTCATCCTGAAGTATGTATCCAATCTAACTACTTTTCTTGAATGGTCCTGATTAGTGGTCTTTGCTGTACAGCTCATCGCTGTTTGTTACTCATTTAATGACATTGGTGATACATAGGCAGTTGGTAAGTAAGCTTCACTGCCCGGGCTTCACTGATTTAGCAAATCCATGACCTGACAGAATAAAATCACTTAAGAAAAAAAAAAAAAGTGTCAGTAAAAATGCAATGAAAACAGGAACAGAATGCTCCAATCACCGAGTATTGGGCCCACTTTCTGAAGAAAAACAAAATACAATCCAGGCAAGCATAACATATAGACAACACCCATACTGCTCACCGTGTTTGCACTAAATGCTTCTCATGAGTAGGTTCTATGTACTGATGCAAAAATGCAGGCTGGTATCTCTAACCTAACCCCAACCCTGGCCCTAATCCTAGTCCTGACCCTCCCCTACCTCTAACCCTAGCCCTAACCCCACATCTAACCCTATCCCCTGGCCCTAACCCTATCTCTAACCCTAGCCTAACTAGATACCAGACACTGAACTCCCGATCAACATATAGATTTACTCAC